>NC_057718.1:6238856-6289355 GCF_004010195.1 Chiloscyllium plagiosum | reverse complement strand
ATGCCTAGGACATCCCAAAGTCCCTTCCTTATATGTACTGTTGAAGTGTAATCACCATTGTTGGATATCTGCAAGTCAATTTATACACAGCAAGCTCTTACAAATAGCAATATGATAATGATGTGAACGTTAGTTTTAGTTATGTAATTGAAGGGAGTAAATGTTGTTCAGGGCAAATATACTGTTGTTCTTTGAAATTTTGACAAGGAGTTTTTTACATATAAACTCTGCCTTCTTTCCTCTTCACTTGGGCTCGGGGTTGTTTACAATGTTAGAAGTGTTATATAAGTGGAAGTCATTTTTTTGTTTATTGCATATCCTAACCTCTTCCATTCCATTGGGCTCATTGAGTGATATGTTGTAGTGTTCAGGAAATTAAACTTGATTTACTGGAGATTCCTGGGACAATCCTGGAGACTCGGGAGCCCCATATCCTTTACCATTCCTGCTAGCTGGATCATTGTGCATTGGAAACGTAGTCAGTGTTGTGATGTTTAAATATAAGGACCCAAGCTCCCTCAACCAACAAATTCAATCAATACAGTTAATCTGTTTTAATGATAAGGTTGGAGGAATGAAAATTGGGCTTGTAACCAAAGAAATCTTCATTGTTGTCAAGTATTGTCTAGTGATTTTTGATATCTATCTGAAGAGCAGCTCACACGAGTGATGATGCCTCTGATAGTCCTGGGAATGTTAGCCAGGATTATGTACTCTTTTCTCTGCAGCAAAGCCCTGGGTTATTGATCTGGAGTATTGCACAATGTATTGCTGGCAGATCATAGTTATGCAGCTGACGACCCAACAGTATCCCATGAGAACTCGGCTTGTACTGCTGGTAACATTGAGCACTGGTGGAGCAGGAGCATCACATCTGTCTGGCTGCATGACCATGCAGCAACAGTGTTTATAAAGTGCTTCCATGCTCCAGTTATCAATGCAATTAAATTATGGCTGTGCTACAATTCACATTGGCGGAGGTGTCCAGGGGAACTGAGCCAACCATTTCAACCAACCTCTCAGCTTCAATGTCCTTGGAATTCAAATCAAGACTTCTGCTTTCATTCTAATGTTGAACTGCATCCAAAACCTGGCTGCACTGACACAGAAGTGGTAGAGTCTAGCACTGTAATACATATATTTTACAGGTCTTGTATCTTGCTGAAAAGACAGAGAAGAAATAAATATTGTAAACATTATTTGTCTTCATCAGGACCAATGCAAAAATTTAAAATGTCAAGTGATCACACCAATTTACATGAGAAAACTGTGCTAACTGGTTGCCAAGTTGACTCTGATTGACACAGGTACTGCTGTGGAGAGAACAATGGGAACCTAGAGGCTCCCCAAGCTCCTGGGTAATTCAGTAAAAACAATGACTGCAGATGCTGGAAACCAGAGTCGAGATTAGAGTGGTGCTGGAAAAGCACAGCAGTTCAGACAGCATCCCAAGGAGCAGGAAAATTGACATTTCGGGCAAAAGCCCTTCATCAGGAATACAGGAAGAGTGCCCAAAGGCCATCTCTCCACCCTTCAGGCACTCTGCCTGAATTGAAGCAAAGAACTGTGGATCTGGAAGTCTGAAACAATAATAGAAATTGCTGGAGAAATTCTGCAGGTTTGGCAGCATCTGTGGATGAAAGCAATGTTAATATTTTGGGTCCAGTGACTCTTCTACAGAACTGACAGAAGCGCATTGGATCCAAAACATTAATGCTGCCAGACCTGTTGAGTTTTGCTTTTTTTGCTTTTGCTAGATTCTGTTTGTTTGCAGAGAATTGGTCCCTTTGTATCACTTAATATGTTACCTCTAGCAAGCGTAATTTAGACACACTATGAGCTCAAATGATTATCTTCAATTGGAAGTTAGTGTTACTATCTATCAGCGTACTTAGGATTGTTCAGCAAGTCCTGCCTAATCACAGAATCTCATCAAGCAGTGTATAATTTGTTTTAAGTTGTATGAGCATGATCACAGTTGACTTGTCAACCAATCAGCACCTTGTTCTCATATTATATATTACTGTGATCACAGGAAATAGGAGCAAGAATAGGGCATTTGGCCTCTCAAACCTGCTCTGCCAATCAATCAGTTTATGGCTGATCTTTTAACTCAACTCCACTTTCCTGAGTTACCCACCTAGCACTTGCTATATTTAATACATAGAAATACATTGATCACAGTCTTGAAGATACTCAATGATGTGATGTCCTCTAAGATATGGAATTCCAAAAATTCACTGCCATTTCAGTGAGGAAATTCTTCCTCACCACAGTCTTAAATGCTTATCCTGAGACTATGTCCTTTGTTTGTTGCCTGATTGTTTGAAATTTGGCATTCTTGTATTTGACTTGATGAATTCAAGATGAGAAGCTTTGGCAACATGTCTTTATTTTCAGCAAAATTCAAGTCCTATTCAATCAAGTAAACTGTTTATAACAGATATTTCATCTGTGAAGAGGCAATGACTGGGGCACTGATCAGTTAGAACAACAGCAACAAATCACATTTAGATAGACCATAAGATGTAGGTGCAGAAATAGGCCATTCAGCCCATCAAGTCTGCTCCTTCATTCAAGAAGATCATGGGTACACTGATAATCCTCAGCTCCAAATTCCTATCTTAACTCCATACCCTTTAGTTCCCTTCATTATAAGCCCAGAAGACATAAAAGCGAAGGTCGGCTATTCAGGCCAAAAGTCCCTAAATGTTTCTCAAGTAGCAAAACTTTCAAAGGGACATCACAAAAGTGCAGTCAGACACAAAATTGACAGTGAACAAAAGAGGGAGATAGAGACAGCCTAGAGCTAGTTCAAAGAGATCAGCTTTAAAGAAAGCAGAAAGGTGGAGATAATAATTAGGGAGGAAATTGCAGAGCTTCATGCCCAGACAGCTGAAGGCACGCAGCCAAGGGTGGATTAACAAAAATCATGAACATGCAGGAGACCAGAATTTAAAAAAAAATCATTGTTCACTTGCAGTTGTAGGGCCAGAGAAAGTCATAGAGATTGGGAGGGTTAAGGTAATGGAGGGATTTGAACATAATAATGATAATATGCAGAGGTTACATCATGGATAAGAGTGGTTTTAAATAAATCTATACATAAAGTTGCCAACAGTAACATTACAGTCGCTATCTTTAGGATTTTCACTATCAGGCCCTGCTTATCACCATGGTAAACAAATACATTATTTTCTTGACTGGATAGCATTTTTTTTACTCATTACATTATTAGTTAGGTATAGCTACTCTGGTGATGTATCACCACCATGCATACCTCAAGATCCAGGGGACATTTACTCTCCCTTTGAGTTGGAAGATAGCCTAACCACTGGGAGAACTATTTATTCTGATGGGATACCATGAATACAGTGGTTACGTTCAGGCATCAGTGCTACTCGGCTCAATGGGCAGTGCTATCATCTCTGAGCCTGAAGGTAGAAGGTTCTTGATCCACCCCAGTGTCTTAGTTTTACAGAGTCCTAAAGAGTGTGCTTTCTGGAAGGAGCTGTGTGTAAAATCATCAGGAATGGTTGATGATGGTTGTCTTGCTGCTGGCATTTAACAGCAATGTTGTAAGTGGCAGATGGCCTCACGTATATCAGGGTCCAATCGAAGCCTGTACACAGCCAGCACCAGCACTGACGGGCACTGTTCCACATGTGAAGACTGACGGGTAAGCCTCCTCATGGGCTCCTGTTTGTGTGGCCCTTGCCAACGTCTCTGCCCATTGAAAGACAACCCTGGTCGCAGAACCAATCTGGCCACTCCTCTCCCCCAAACTCACCATTCTCCCATTTCCAGTTCATTGCCAGCCTGATTGGCTTCTGTGAACTCCACATACTTGGCTTCTACATCTTATGACCATAAGACGTAGGGGCAGAAATTGGGCCATTCAACCTGTTGAGTCTGCTCCGCCATTCAATCATGGCTGATAGGTTTCTCAATCCCATTCTCCCACTTTCTCTCCTTGATCCACTTGATACTCAAGAACCTATCTATCTCTGTCTTAAATACACTCAATGACCTGGCCTCTACAGCCTTCTGTGGCAGTGAATTCCATCGATTCACCACTCTCTGGTCTGTTGCAATTCCTGCAATGGCCACTGCTCTAAGTGAGACTGAAAAGAACTGAAGTGTTGCAATTGTCCAGCAGCCTTTGGGGGATCACATCCTCTAGTGCAGGCCTGGGGAACATAACTTATAGCCTGTGTCTCCATGGTTAGCTGAAGCAAGGTTTCTCTCCAAGTTCTGATGGAGGGATGGACTCACTGCTGTTCCGTAAGTTCCCAGCCCCAACATTGAGTTCATAATTCAGCATGACTCCGGTAGTGCTGCACTGTCAGAGGTGCCATCTTTCAGTTGAGAGATTAAAACGAAGCCCTGGTTGTCCTCTCAGTTGGATGTAAAAGATCCCATTGCTTTATTTGAAAAAGTATAGAGGAATTCTTACTAATATTGATTCCCAAAACAACATTATTGAAAACAGATTGCTTAGCCATTGTTATGTTACTATATGTGGGAGCTTATTCTGGGAGCTTGCTGTGTGTAAATTTCCCATGGCTGACCTACACGTCCCTGGACACTATGGGCAATTTAGCATGGCAAATCCACCTAACTTGCACACCTTTGGACCATGGGAAGAAACTGGAGCAGAAACCCATACAGACACAGGGAGAATGTGCAAACTCCATAAAGGGTGGAATCAAACCTGGGTCCCTGGCGCTGTGAGGCAACAATGCTAACCACTGAGCCACCCTGCCACCCCCTGTTTGCTAAATTGCAACATTGACTGCACATCAGAAATATCTCATTGGTTGTAAGGGGGGTTGTGGTCTGAAAATGGCTATATAAATTCATGAATAAAAGCAAAATAATGCAGATGCTGTAAATCTGAAACAAACACAGAGAATGCTGGAGAAACTGAGGAGGTCTGGAAGTATCTGTGGTGTGAAAAAAGAAGTTACTGTTTTCAAGTCTGGTCTGAAGACATCATATTGGACTTAAAACGTTAATTCTGTTTCTCTCTCCACAGATGCTGCCAGACATGCTGAGTTTCTCATTTACTGCGTTTGTTTTACACAAATGCAAGATCTTCTTTTATGCATTGACATCCATGTATATGCAACTCCTTAACTTGGATGTGCCTGTGCAGCCACTCACATACAACAGTACACATGGTAAATTACATATTATGAAATGTCAGAGACGTGGTGGTTGCTATTACTGTTTTACTTTCCTGAGATAATGGTTCTGCACTCAGGACCTTCCTTTCCAAGAACAATTCAGAACACTACGAGCTATCAGTCCCCAGGTGAGACAGTGCAGACTATGGATGGAAATGTGTTGCTGGAGAAGCGCAGCAGGTCAGGCAGCATCTAGGGAACAGGAGAATCGACGTTTCGGGCATTAGCCCTTCTTCAGTGCAGACTATGAATTGTTTGCACACAAGCAGAACCTGACTCATACATAATGTAGAGAGAAAGTGAGGGCTGCAGATGCTGGAGATCAGATCCTGAAGAAGGGCTTATGCCCGAAACGTCGATTCTCCTGTTCCTTGGATGCTGCCTGACCTGCTGCGCTTTTCCAGCAACACATTTTCAGCTCATACATAATGTAATCTGGGATGCACCAATTAACAATTAGTGCAGCCCTTTTGACCACAGTAATTTAATGCCTAAAGCTTTCACTTAGCTGCAACAGTAAATTGGTTAAAGGGGAGGTGATGGCCTATTGAGCCAGAGACCCAGATAATGTTTTGAGGGACCTGGGCTCAAATCCTACCACAGCAGATAGTAGGATTTGAATTTAATAAAAAGGGAAACCTGGAGTGAAGAGTCTAATGATGACCATGAATCAATTGCTCGAAAATCCCATTTGCGTCACTAATATCCCTTAGAGAAAGCAACTCCTGTCCTTGCCTGATCTGGCGGACATGTGACTCCAGACCCACGTTGACTCTTAACTGCCCTCTAGGCAATAAATGCTGCCTAGTAAGTGATGCTCTCATCCCATAAATGAATAAAGAAAATAAGTTCCAGACCTAAACAAATCTTTTGCATTTAATTCCACATGGAAAAGTGAGGCACTAGTTTTACTTGAGGTCTTAAGTGATATGAACTTTTTCTTCTTCTATCCAACTTCTTTTGCCTCAAGTTGAAATTGTTCTTCTGATGTCAAGTAATGATTGTTACATTCTGGAGTCCAAGGCAAATGTGAACAGAGGATATGAACCTTATTAGGCTGTTTAATTGTGTACATGCATGAGTGAGTATTTGTGTGTGTAAGCATTTCATGTGTGTTCCTGAGAGTTTCGGTTTATCTGTAAGTTTTCACGCATATGTGTATGAATAGTTCTGAATTTGTGTATCTGTGGGCATGTTGATTGTTGTTGCATGTGTTTTTGTACATGTGAGCATTTGAGACAGTGTGTCTTTCTGTTTGTGTGTTTATACGGGCATGTATGCCTTTGCATGTTTCTCCAATGTGTGTGTGTGTCTGCCTGTGTTTGACTGCACATATTTGTGAATGTGTGTCTGCCTTTGCGTTTGTGCGTGTGGCTACATATGTATGTTTGCCTGTGTACCTGTTTGTGTATTACCGTTCAGTAAGTCACAGCTTCCAGTGAACTGAGCCCATTCTTAAATCTGATTTGTTCTCTTCACAACACCACTGTTGAGTGTTTCTATTCTCTTTTCAGATTCATTCATGCACTTGTGAATCCAACGAGTGAAAATGAAGAGTAGGCTATGCCTAGCAGTTGCTGCTCTCCTCGCAGCTCTATCTGCCCCCTCGGTGGAAGCTCAAGGTAATCTCTCATTCCTGTTCAGCAACTCCTGCACAGAAGTGGTCCAGGAGCAGTGCACATGAGCTACTCCAGAATGATGATCAGCTCCTTCTATTTTCCTAGTGATTGTTTTGGATTCATTTCCCGGGAAATATAATCCTCCTGGAGATTGAGTGTAAATAAAACTTACCCTTTCTCTCAATAGGTTCTCCATGAAACCCTTGTTATTAAGAGATCAATCTATATTTATTGTCATGCTTATCTGATTTTGGCTGCTGTTTTCTATTAATAATTTATTTATTCTTAACAGGTTATCTAAAAGCCCACAGGAATACATTTATATTATTGCTTTAATAAGTGTTTGGTTTTATTTGTCTATCACATCAGAACTGAGAATTATTCGAGTGGAATTCAGTCACTACATGGATTCAGCTTTTCTATTCAAAGTATATATTCAACTATGAAATGCTAATGATTTTATTCAGATAATGATTTAATAATTATGCTTTAATTTATTTTTCTTTTCTCAGCATATGGATATCATGAGAAAAGTCTATCCATAGCACCTACTGTAAAAGCAAAATCACTAATGCAATGAATTGATTTTCTTTAGATTTACAAATCCTTGCAAAGTTATTCGAAATACAGACAAGAATGGATCTTTCCACAGTATTTACAATGTCACCAGTACACAGTAAAATAATTTTATCACCACACATTCCACTAAAAATTTCACATTCTCGATCCTTCAGATTACCTTTTTCCTGTCTGTTTGTTTTGGTCACACTTTATATTAAAGCAGCATGAAATGCATTACTGCATTGTATTAAATATTATTGAAATATGAGTCCTTTAGATTAAACTTTATATTTAGGAGAAAATGACATGAATTTGGATAGGTCTTTACGGAATTGATAACTTGGTGTGTTATGCATCAGATTAGGCAATGATTAGGGGCACAGTGCCTCAGTGGTTAGCACTGCTACCTCACAACACCAGGGAAGTAGGTTTGATTCCAGCCTTGGGTGACTGTGTGGAGTTTGCACGTTCTACCTGTGTCTGTGTGCATTTCCTCTAGGTGCTCTTGTTTTCTCCCACAATCCAAAGATGTGCAGGTTAGGTGGATTGGCCATGCTAAATTGCCCGTAGTGTTCAGGGATATGCAGGCTTGATGGGTTAGGCATGGGAAATGCAGAGTTACAGGGATGGGTGGGGTCTGGATCTTCAGAGAATTAGGGTGGACTCAATGGGCCAAATGGCCTGCTTCTACACAGTAGGGATTCTATGTGCAGAAAGGAACCTATCAGTCTTTTTAGACTTCTGTTCTAATTGGCAATATCTTTATGCAACCACACTTAATAGTGTCTAAACCCAAACACTGAAAAATTCACATTAGTCCTTTCAGTTTTGTCAGATAAGAAGTGCAGATTGTTTGTCAATGTACTTAGACAGGACCACCGGATTTACAGCAAATTGGAGATGCTCCACTTGGCAACAAAGTGCACTCACCCTCCCTGACTGCAATTAATGACCTAAAAAGGCAAGACCCACCTCCTCCAAAGCCACTGGTTAAATGGAGAATCAAAACAGTCGTGTTGTTTGACTTAAACTTACGTTTTTGGAAAATCCTCATTGAAATGATATAAATGTGGCTTGTTCTAATTAATGCAAAAAAGACTGAGTTTTCCTTTTGTGGGTCCCATATTGAAGTAAGATATTTTATCCAAAATGTTTATGACAAACCACTGATACAGAAATCAAAGGAAAAGTTTCAATGACATTGCTGTACTGTTGTGCTGCCACTGACGAAAAAGCACTAAATGTTTCATGTTATAATTAAACAGAACACTGATGTTTTATAGTAAATTTATTAAATTGCTCCCAACACTGGCCATAAATTTTATAGGATGATACTGCGCAGGAAGTCTAGTTAACCAGTTAGACTCATTCACCCATACAGTCCTACATTTCTTCCCATTAATTCCCTTTGTTTTTATCTATTGAAGTTCATCCCAGATGATAAGAACATCTTTTGCTAACCAAGTGAAATCTGTGGACCCTCCCCCGCCAGTGGAAACAGTTTTTTTCTTATTTACCAAAAGTGTACCCTCCCTGATTGAGCACATAAATAAACATGCCAACCAGTGGTTGCTTCAGGGCTGAAGTCATGACTACAAAATCCTTCGGTCACTGAGATAGTGGCAGGATGTGGAAGATTTTGAAATGTTTAATTGTGGTTTGCCAACATTTGGGAATTGTTTAGAAATGATTTATTTTCCCTTTAATCAGCAGGAGCAATTGCGGGCTTGCAAATCCGTCTAATCTTATAGAATCATGCTCTTTTTCTCTCAGCAGGGAATCACTTTAATTAAAACATATCAATTCAGATTTACCAGGGGTGTGTCATTGTGTGTGTGAATGGCATGAACAGCTTGACAAAGTGCAACATTCGGTGTTGGTGAAAGGCCTAGGGTTTCAAGGGGATTTGGGGAAAGAAAATTGTCACCCTGAGGGCGGTGAGGATTTGGAATGTACTGCCTGGGAGGGCAGGAAACCTCACAATCTTTTGTAAGTACACTTGAAGTGTCATAACATTCAAGGCTATAGGCCCACTGCAGAAAAGTGGGACTAGTGTGAATATAGCTTTGGCAGTACAGATTTGTTGTCCACTGTACCATTCTTTGATTTGGATTTTCAAAGGAGGAACTGAGGCTAAAGCTGCAGAACCTTCTCTGATGCAAATTCTAGGAAACAGCATGAGGCAATGTCCAACACAACCAGCTGCAAGACTGTAAAGGCTGCTTTGGCAACTCCCACCTTGAACATTCGGATGAAGATTATTCCTGGGGACACCACCAGTGACGGACAAAGGAACAGACCATTGTCTGCACACAGGAACCACTTCTTCACCTTATACGTCAAGACAAGGCAGCAGCATTTGAACCAGTGAGGGGAGGGGGCGCGCAATCCCTCGTACTCGCGCTCTACTTGTGTCACGCGCTTTCGCGGGGACGCGCACATGGAGAGGATCTGCCAAAAATGTTTTCTTTGTGGGGGAGGTTTGTGCTAAAAGACACCCCCCTTCTAATAGTCAGAGAAAGTTAAAATCTACAAAAGTCATACCTTGAATATCTTATTTTTTTAAGGAAAAAAAGAGACATTTTATGCAATTGCTTTTATAACACGAAAACACATCCCATTGCTTTACTGATGCTGTAAAGACTGATTATTTCAGCAATCACTTTCAAGGGAGGCGCCAACGCTGTTTAGAAACAGTAGATTGGCGTCTGAGTTCATGGGCAAAATCCTGCGAATGCGTTAAGGAGGAAGGATGGTTCGAATCAGGAATCTCTGAACTCATTGAAAAGTCGGGGTGGGGGGGTATAAATCCCCGAATGATTGGAGTGGTGGATGAGATGTGCTTGCATTTGAGTGAATGTGAAAAGAACGTTGCTTTTTCTGCACAAACACACAGAGGAATAATTTCCCTGTAAACAAAAAAAAACTAGATGTGCTAGACTCCCTCCCACCCCGCTAGAGAGGGGAAGACAGCGCAGATTGCGAATATGTGCGTGTGTGCTTCGTGCGATTTTAACCGTCGGATTTTCCACCGAGAAGCGGAATCCTTTAGCCCTCAGCTCTGTCCTGGGGCTGACAGACAGGAGGTGCTGAATACCTGGACCCACTGACTGCCATCCCTCTGCGAATCACTTGCCCCAATTTAAAACAAAAACACACACACCCAGGTTGGTAATACTGCTTTTATTTCCACCTAACAATATTTTAATAACAACCACAAAAAGTGTTCATTTAAAAAACTCAGCTCAGTTTTCTGTACCTTTGCATTAAATTTGTCCTGAGCTGTAGATCTTGGAAACAAGAAGGATATTTTACAATGATATTCTGTCCTCCTGTACACTAACTGCTTTGGAATTCTTAAGCCACTATCTTTCTTCACATGTTAACTGTATTTTATACATTTGTATTAATAATGTCTTGTTGGAAAATACAGCATGTTTAATTTGCCTCCTACTTTCTGACAGCATGGCATTTTTAAATATAAGAATTATTAATTATATTTGATTTCTTTACTTGCAGCCAAAGTTTAGGAATCAAATATTTTTTAAAAAGCGACTCCAGAGTTTAGACTGTAATGCACCCCTGTCTCCTCCTTTGACTGATTAATAAACACATCTTATCCCGATTCAGGAACACTCTCCAGTTCTTGTATACTTCAACATCGAGAATATCATTATAAAATATGTGAAACAGTCTTTTGTGTTCAAGCTTTCACTGTGTGAGGGTGGAAACTCCTGTTCCTGCCATCAGTTTCAATCTGCATGAGTGTGAGACACTAATTAATGTTACAATATCAGTCGCTAATCAGAATTTTAAAATCCATTTGTCTCCGAATGTTTTATTTTATTTCTATTTATAACTTTTGTTACAGTGCTTCTGTGTGTATAGGGATCCCTGTATTTTGCGAGTGTCTGGAATGGGGAGGGGGTCAGCAGGGGAACATCGTCTGAATCTATGGGGGGGCCGGTGATTTATTATGAATCTCTATGACCACCTGGACACTGACTGGATTGAGGTACAACCTGGCTTTTACTTGCAAAGCCACAATTTGCTCTCCATCAAAATCCCAGGAGAGCAACATTTTAAAGTAGTGAAAGATAGAAACAGTAGGCCATTCAGTCGATCTATGCAATCCTATTACTAGATGGATCTATATCTTAACCCCACATACCTGACTTCATCCTTCCTTCCGAATACCTGTGCCAAAATTGAACTTCAAGTTTTACATTTTAAATTGCATCATTCCATCCTTCCCTATATCAACAGATTTTGGTGGAGGAGGTTCCAGATTTTCAATATTGTTTGTCTGAAGAAGTCATATCTGATTAGCATCGCTCTTATATCATGCCTTGCTCTTTCCATTTCTCCAGCAGAGAAAATAGCTTCTCTGTATCTGCCCATAGAATACCTTGATGATTATATCATCATGTGGAAGTACAGAACTTGAGTATTTGTCAAAAAAAAAGAAAAGCTGCCATGTTTTTTATTTTGTACTCACCAGGAAAGATGTAAGAACACACAATTTCAAAGGCAGCAGTAATTTATGCACTGCAGCAATTAACCAAATATCCTCAGACAGCATCTTCCAAACCCATGACCACTTCCATCTAGAAGGACATGAGTAGCAGATACATGGGAACGCCATCACTTCCAAGTTCCCCTCCAAACCACTCACCATCCTACTTGGAATATATCACTGTTCCTTCACTGTAGCTGGGTCAAAACCCTTCAATTCCCTTCCTAAGGGCATTTTGGGTCAATTCTTAGCAGATGGACTACTGAAACTATTCTCTTTAATGCATAGAAAGGACAATGCATTGACAAGTTTTCCTTGTAGAATACAGAGGTCCTTGCCTATGAATAACAATCAGGCAAGTTAGGTTAAAATGCTGGTATGTAGCATGGATGGGTACAGGGGAGAAACAAACTAAAATAGATACACGGTGAAATACAGGCAAACTCTGATCATATAACAGAAGTACTGTTGTTCGCAACACCCACGTTTCTTTGTGAAGGTCCCCGTGAATGTCTTGCAGTGTCTCTGGCTGTGGATTATGTGATTGTGAAAAAAAGCTTGTCTGTTCAAATGTGAGCATTTCAGCAAGATCTCTCTCAAACACCAACAGGTGCTTTGAAGATTGCCAGTGTGTGGCCTGGTGTACAAATTAACAGCATCTTCTTGTGATTTCTTTCAATACAGAAGCTTTAGCAAATTATCAGAAGATCATACAGTAATGGTGTTTATGTGTGTGCATCTTTAGGCAATTTTAATGTTCAACTGGTGTTTAAACTCAGAGGACTTTGCTTTCTTAACTAAAAAAAAGTTTTATGTTTTTGAAAGAAGTCAAAGTCAGTATTTTGTATTCACATTAATGCTGATCTTAAACATAACCATGACTTTCCATCATTCAGGTTTAATCTAACACCAGATCGACAATGATTATAATAATTAATTAAATATAATGACAAATCGATTAAAATGATGTTCAATGTTATGCACATTTATTAATTCTAGTGGATGAGGACAACCACCATTAGTATTAAAGTAAAAGTTACAAAATCTCTTTGTGTTTCAAATCAGCTGTCAAAAATTGCTTTCGTGAAGTCACTGGAAAATTTGAAATTACTTTATTTGGCTGCTGAATTCCTTTTTAAATTATATATATATATAAACATAAATGAACAACCGTTTGCAATTAATCTTTCAAGATTATTGGAGATGACGTTGCACTAATTGGACATTCTGAAATCCCTAACTCTTGGGCAACTTGTGAAGTCTCAAGTGTTCTATTCTGGCAAGTAATTTGACAAGCTTTGTATTGAGTGCAGCAAGCATGTAATGATCAAAACTTGTCCCCAGATTGAGTGTCAGATGTTCGCCTACTTTTGGATTAGTTTGTATCTGTGTAGCTGCTCTATTTGTACTTGGGTGTGTTAATAATTGTTGTTTTATCCTTTTCTGTTTTCTGCTGCAACTCGTGAACTTCCCTGATGGTGCAAAACCCAATGTCTTGTGCTCTCCTTGTGCTGTTTATATTTTATGTTAATATTAATTTGTGTTTACGTCAGCTTTTGATATTCGTGTTATATGGTCCTCTCTATCTACCAACAATAGACATCAAACTCCGAATGCTTATTGTTGGAAGCAAATTTATGCAAAGATGTAGGTTTCGAAATGCTTATAGCTGCCATTCGGCCAACTCTGCTTTTAAGCATTGCAGTTTGAACCATCTTTTCATAAAACAATTTATTTTGCTTTTATCATGTAGCGGGAATCCTACCTGAGACTAACGTCTTCCTGTTTGTGGCATTCTTCTCTCTGCAGTGGAGCCTCCTTCACAGTTGAAGTTTAAAATTTTAACTGAAAATAGTGTTCAAATGATGTGGAGACGTTCGCCCAGCAGATTACAGGGGTACAGGCTTACGCTAGCACCCACCACTGGTGAGTAAATGTTGCAGCAGTCGGCACTGACTGATTGGTGAACGTCCATTGAAATAGAGTTGCATTTCAATTACAGCTTTCGGGAGATCCATGCCATAAATTGGTGCCACTTGCCCCAGTCACACAATAGTTCTGGCTCAGGAGGGGGCCATTCGGCCCATCGTGTCTGCGCAACTCTCCAAATGAGCATCTCACCCGGTTCCATTCTTCCTGCCTACTCCCACACCTCTGCATGTTCATCATTTGCAAATAAACTTCAAATTTCCTGTAGACAACCTTGATTGAACCTCTCCTGAGCACAAACAGGCAGCACATTCCAGACCCGAATCAGTTACTGTGTGATAGAAATGGTTCTCGTATCACTTTGACGTTTTTTTCAATCAACTTTGAATATGTGTCCTATCATTCGCAATCCTTTCTTGGGTGGGCATATTATTCTCTCTATTCAATCTGCACAGAGTTCTCATAATATGGACTATTTCAATTGGATTTCGTGTCAGCCTTCTCTTGTCCAAGGACAGTAGAGTCCCAACTTTTCCAGTCTATCTATACACAGAAATTCTCATTCCTGGAACCATTCTCGTAAACCTTTTCTACACTCCCTCAGCTGCCTTCACATCCTTCTGAAAATGTGATGCTCAGAAAGGGATACTATGCTGTAGTTGAGGCTGATGTGGTATGTTGCATAAGTTCAAAAGCACCTCCTCACTCTGATCCCATTAATAAAACACAGGATATGGATTATGTTTAATAACTGCTCTCCTAACTTGGAGAAAGTGAGTACTGCAGATGCTGGAAAGTGGTGACATAAGCACATATTGCACCCAGGTTCCTCGGTTATCCTTCAATTTGTACTGTCTCCCCATGGTCTTTCTACCAAAACATAACATCTCATGTTTCTCTGTAGAGGTTCATCAGTCCATTTACAAACATGTTCTGCCCACTTTACATGTACATTCCATTGATTCTTTGAATGGAGTACCCCGGGGCTACATTTATGGCAGTGGAACTCCTTGAAAGAAATGTACTTTTATGGAAATAGATATGTTTTCTTTGTTTGCAAACTGCAATTTTAAAATGTTAAATTAGCAGATATTTGTATTAATATAATAGCACCTTCAGTGGTTCACTAACAACATAAGAAATCAGGTTGCATTTGAAGATAAAAATTTTTTTTTTGCTCAGGCAGTAAAATCTGCTTGACAAAATATTTTGTTTTTTTTCTTAACTATTTTTTCCTTCTTCTGATGGTAATGACCCCTTATTGGGAACTGCGTCCATGGTTACTGGTAGCTCTCTGACTTGGCTTAAAAAAAATGTGTATGAGTCTAGCTCTTGAATATGGACTGCGCATCATTCCTCTGGCAATTTGCCCCACGAAACCCAGGCAAACTATTTCCATTTTTAACTAAATTTATTAGTTGCTCAGTTTACGTTGTTTCAATTAAGTTGGTTTGGAATGGGCTGCATTTTTTTTATGATTGGCTTGTTGCTCCTTCCTTTGTAGATATATTTTAAATGAGAGTGATGAGATCTGTCAGAATGTGCAACTTAACATAGCTATGTGAAAACAGATGGGAATGTGGACTATGACGTGGGTTGACTGAGATACTATAAATGGTTGGCATTCATGTAGCTCCTGAAAGCAGAACACTTGCACATCTCTGGCCTTAACATTGAAGTTTGGCAAACTGTTCCATCTTGAAACTTGGAACATCAGGAATAAAGTGAAATCCATTTGAATAATCCAGAAGGAATCACTGATGGGGATGTGGTTACACTCCACTTGGACTATTGTGAGTAGACCTAGGCACAGCACCTTACAAAGGGCATATTGGCCTTGAAGAGATGTTATGAAGATGTGGGTGGACTGTACCTTTAAGAGAGTTTGAAGCTAGCAGAACTACCTGACAGCACCAAGTTTTCTTATTAAGGTAACAATGTAACACTTGGTTAAAAGCTAGATTAGATGGGTTGCCTGGAGACTTGAATAGATTTGAATTAGACCAATTAGTTTAAATTATACTCCAAAAAAAAACTCCAATCAAATTTGAATTTAGTATATTGACAATCTTAAAAACCAATGACACAATCCGATGCTTTGAGGGGGTATAAGACTGAAGAATAATTAAACAGTAAGGAGGAGAACTGCCCTGCCACCAGCATGTAGAGACTGCCCAAAAATAGCTCTCTTAAAAGTACCATTATCGATTCATGACTGGTGAAGTATAATCCCTAAGAAAAAAAGAAGACACAGGAAGATCCAAATAGAAGATCCGACACTGGCTTGTTTTGAAAACTTAAATTTTTGGTAAATCTTAATTGGGGCTTTTTTATTGGACTACTATTATAAAAGATAAGGTAAGTGATAAGTTAGAGGAAGGAGTTGTAAATAGTTGTTTGGTAATTATTCTCTGCAACACTTTAAGAAATAAAGTTATTAATTTTTACTTTAAATAGTTCTTAGCCTCTCTGATTTTCACAGATTGCTGCATGGAATAACACAGGAGGGTTTACCCCATGTCGTAACAGAGAATACAACATAGGTTTTCAAGACTAATACGTGGACCTCAGTTGCTAAGTGTTGAGGAGAGGTTATGCAAACTAGGCCTATTTTCTCTAGAATTTAGAAGGTTAACGAGTGATCAGATCAAAGTTTTCAAGATATTAGCAGGAAAAGACAGGAACAGATAAACTATTTTCACGAGTTGGGGATTCTACAAATAGGTTGCATAGTCAGAGAATCTCGGGCCAGAACGTTCAGGAGAG
The DNA here is from genome assembly GCF_004010195.1 of Chiloscyllium plagiosum. Taxonomy (NCBI): domain Eukaryota; kingdom Metazoa; phylum Chordata; class Chondrichthyes; order Orectolobiformes; family Hemiscylliidae; genus Chiloscyllium; species Chiloscyllium plagiosum. The sequence continues at coordinate 6,272,775 of NC_057718.1, read as the reverse complement.
ATGTTAGGAAGCGGTTCCATGAATAAAGAGTGGTAGAGATTTGGAACTCTCTTCCACAAACAGCAGTGAATTCTAGATCAGTAATTTTAAGTCTGAACTAGACAAAGGTTTGATAAGGAAATGGGCCAAAGACCAGTCTATGAAGTTTGGCCACAGATCAGCCATGAGCTCATTGAATGATGGGACAGGCTCGAGGAGCTGAATGGCCTACTCCTTTCTTATGTTCCTGTCTGATGACTAAATACAATATTGTAGTATACCTGGGATTAGCACAAAGCATTGTTTGATGTGAGTAAAGGCGAAAAGTTAAAGTCTCAATTTTCTAAGATAGTTACATCTACTGAGATTGTTCATTTGACAACAGAGCCTTGCTATTGATCCTTGTATGTATGATGTACTTTTTAAAAATGTGATTCATACATGTTTTATCCTGACAATCGATCAGATTCAGAGTGAGTTGAGTTGGTTCTCAAGGAGATCCAGAAAGGAGATGAATTGATCTTTTTGGGGATTTTACATGGGGAATAAAGGTATAAAATCTTAGAAACTGGAGGATGCCACTCAGCCCTCTATCCTATTCTATCATTGAATGAGATAATGGCTTAACTGTATTTTAACTTGATCCATCAAAATTAGCTGTATATTCCTTTTGTTTTTCTGTCCAGAAAAAGTTTTGCCAATCCCATTGAAATTCTAATTAACATCTAGTTTTTGTGTAAGAGAATTATATACTTCTAGCAGCATTTGTGTGCAGAAGCATTTTCTAAACTCTCACTTGAATGGTCATCCTTTTCCTAAACACCCTCCATACAAAAGCAGTAGCTTGAAAACTTCAATCAATTCAGCTTTGACCTTCCACATTTCATGGGGCAAAAGCCTATTTGATGCAATGACACTTCACAATCTATTATTTGTCACCTTCGGTGAATTCTGCTTCTGATCCACATCCCCATCTGATCAACAGGCTCAAGCAAAATTAGCACTAGGTAAAGCTTACTTTGCTCATCCTCATGAGGTTGTCAGTGAATGTAAAACATGCTCATAAAGGGCAAAGATGGAATGTGCATTTTGCACATGAAATCGCAAACCTATTTCTCTCAGGTCCATTGTGGGACTGAGCCACTTGATTCACATAAATCGACCAAACTTGTTCCCTTCATAACTTCATCACCAAAAGTGATGTTCATAATGCAATCATATCCCTGAAATCTTCATTTTCTGGTGTTGAAAGTACTGTTAAAATGCACCCACTGGGGAAGAACTTGATAAATCCCCAACATCTTTGAAACAGGAGGATTTTGCATTTTGATCTGCAAGATTGGGAGCATTGAGTGAGCTGTCAGTCATCACTGACGACATTTTCCACTTGCAGTCCAGACTGAGAGGGGAAAAAAGTACCGAATGCATAATTCCATTTCTGATTCTGTAATAGGCATCACATGAACTACTGCTGCTGGTGTCTAGACTAACTTTTGAAATTAGCATCCTTAGGGAAATGCTTTCAAGTTCATATCCTGCTCATTGCCACTGATGTGATCTCTGTCATGTACTTAGGGACCTGCTTCTTTTCATTTTGGTTTTACATGTGGTCTCCATTGTGAGAAGTGAGAGCAAAGTAATGGAATGTAGGCAGAATTCCATCATCATTCTTCCTAATGCATATTCCTTACAGCGCTGAGCTGCCGTGTTGGTTTGGGAGGGGAGGTGGGGATGAGGGAAGGTAATAATCTGTTCCAGATGTTGCTTTTTCCATTGCATTTGAGAAAAAAAACTGAACAGCCTTCAGCATGAAATATAGGCATCTACAGAAGAAAAATCAAAAAGTTGAGAGAAGCCATTGAACTGTCACTTCTCAGCCCTCCACATCAGACTTTGATCTTATCGTCAGATTGCACTTTGAACTTTCCAATGATTACTTGCTTCTTACGTTCTTTAAACAAAATGGGGACAAGGTTAGGAAAGCCATTGTTACTGAACATAAGAGCTAAACTTGATCTAGATTTGATGTTTGCAATGCAAGTTGCACTCTTAGTCATTTTGAATAATTTTGACTCACTGGAGTTACAGTTACATTTATGGGAATCAAGTAGTTCCTAATTAGATTATGGATTTTGCTTGTTGCAAATCTTGTGGGTTACTTTGAAATATTATTTGGTTTTATCTTGTCCAACCTGTAAATCATTTTACAGACCTTGACAGAATGTTCGCTTCAATATCCCCTTTGAAAAGCAAGTTGTTGGCTTCCCCTATCCTCTTTTTGCATTTTCTCCATTATGCCTGTACCAGGTTGGTTTGGTTTTTACATGTGGCAGGATTCAACCCTAGACCCATTGTAACTTCACCAACTTAATGAAACTTTATCCTAATCTCTGTGACTTTGTACTGCACTTTTCTGTTGGCATAGCTTCATTGTGGGCTCCGTTAAACAATCCCAAGATGCTTGGAGCACTCAATTTGGCACCTTAGGCTGCTATCCAGCGTGAATGGCCTCCTGATTGTATGAACTATCATTCTAAGGTGTTTTGCTAACTTTTAAATGGATAGTTGATTTCTCTTTATTTTGTGCATATTTGCTAATCAATATTTATTCTTTTCATTTTGCAAAAAATATCTTATTCCTTTCTTGACATCTCAGTTGCACCGTAATCAAAATCTCCTTCCCTAGATACATCAGCCTCCTTTACTTATTTACCTGTTTTGGGGTTATCCGCACATCAGATTGTTTTTTTAGTGACCAGACCAGTTGCATAGAACTTTTGAACCCAAACCAATGATCATAACTCAGGACCTAATCTGAAAAATCTCATAAACCCCAACAAATACTTACAGTCACTGTTTTTAAACCAATGAGAATCTAAGACCCTGTTCTGCATTGGAGTCCTGATGCTTTATAGTTTCATAAAGAACCTTAGAAGATTTATGCCAAAACCTTTGAATGTTCAATTACAAAGAGCAATCCTTAATCAAACAAAAACCAAAGGGAATTTATCAAGTGAAGTTTTCCCTTTTTGTGTCCACTTTGGCTATCACATCAAATTACTATTGTGAAAATGTCCACATTCCACCATTATCTATGTCTAAACTGCCTGAATTAAATTAAGTATTGCTTTTAAATAACTCCAGGTCCAGAGGAACAGCAATAGTCAACGTTCTTTGATTTTTGATTTGATACCCAGGAGCAGTGAAAGTTTTATGTGCAGTACAGGTAGATCATGCCATAGAAGGTGCATTGGGATAATAGAGTGAGGAATACATTGTTACAGCATTAGTAACTCTCATGATGATGGGCAGTGTCTTTATAAATCTCCCTTGTAATCCTCAGTGCCTTTAAATAAAGCAGCATGTACCTGGTTGAAAGGATATATTTGTTTTACAGATGAGCATTGAAATTAGGAGCAGGAGGAGGCTATTTGGCCCTTTGATCCTACTTCACCATTCATGATGATCATGGCTGACCATTCAACTTAATAACCTGTTCCTGCTTTTCCCCAATATCTTTTGATCTCTTTAGTTCCTGAGACTTTGATCTCTGGTTCTAGACTCCCCCACCATTGGGAAGATCCTTCCTGTGCTTACATCGTCTAGAATTTTCCTTTTTAGCTTTCACTACTCAGAATACTCTAGAATACGGCCATCCTCATTATCATTGGGTTTTGGAAAATAATCATCTGATATTCTTTAAAAAGCTTACTTTTCTAAAGCCATCTGTTTTGTTACTTTTGTCCCTGCAATGAGATTGCCAGCCAGTCCTGGATTTAATCATATCATCGCTACTGGTCTCCAGACAATCAGTGTTGTCTCATATTATTGGTGGTTATCCGGTTGCAAGAACCCGATTTAGAGATATATTTTTCAAAGCAGCAGTATGTCATAACACACATAATCACAAAGATCGTTTTTACTGTTTGCTTGGCAAGTCTTGCAGTGACGCCATTGATGTTAATTTTGATTTTGGCCAGTGCTCTGAAGTGGTGCTAGTACATGGCAGTGCATCACACATCTCTACATTTTTAAGTCCATGGAAGTTAATTGTCATCACCTGTTGTTACACTATTGCATATAGTCACGCTTTACCGCACTGCCCTTCAAACTAACAAATGATTGCAGTCCTTCAGATAATTTGCAATTTGTTTCTCTTCTCAGCGTCACTCAGAGCAAATCTGTTGATCAGTTAATTGATCAGCTTGTCAAGAAGGCGATGGGGGGGGGTTGATAGGTTGTAGAAGGAAGTATTCGACTATTGATTAGAGTAAGTAAATCAAGACAGCCTCTTTATATCCTGGCGAAGCTTGGTACAAAATTCCCTTTGCCTTCAGACTTTTTGCTTCTTAGAAGTTACTATATAAATGCACATTGTTGCTGATGCACTTTGACGACTTAAAGAGAGTGCCAGTCGTCACTCAATATGTGGAAAGTTGTCTGAATACTACGGTCATTCTTGGAGGTGCTGCAATTCCTCCATCTTGACCCCTGAGGAACCACAATATTTGTTACAGCCTTAGTCTGAAAATGGTCAAAAGAGCTGAACTCCAAAGGTGAAATAAAAGTGACTGCTTTTGGCATCAACTTCACCAACAAGCTGATTAAGTAACATTTGCTCCACACAAATGTCTAACATGAACTTCTTCAACGGGAGAGAATCTAACCATCACCCCTTGAAATTCAATGGGATTGCCATTACTAATTCCACCCTATCAATGTTCTGGAGGGTTTACCATAGACAGGAAGTTGGGCTGGACCAACCATATAAATATTGAGGCTTTATGTGCAGGTCAGAGACATTTTCCAAAGAGTAACTCACCTCCTGCAGGGTGGGTTTGTGGAGGGAGTGGGGTTTGCTGTTGGGAGCCGGGAAGTGGGGACATTGTTGAGAAGCGATGAGAAGTGGGTAAAAGGTTGAGGTGACACCTTCATCTCCATGTTATTGCAAAAAGATCTGTCAAGGTGCTAGTCCCTGATAGCGATCCAGAAGATCATGTTGAAAGGTGTGCGCATGTCACTGGTGATTGAGGGCAGAGTCTGGGTAGCTCTAAAGGAGTAATTTGAGATAGGCATATGCTGGGTGTAGTATCCTTGTGAGCAACAGGTGACTTTAGTGCCCTAAAGGATTGTAGTGAACCAGATGAGATTTTACAACAATTGATAGGAGTTATGTCATAGAGTCACGAGAAATACAGCATAGAAACAGACCCTTCAGTCCAATTCATCTATGTCGGTCAGATATCCTAAATTAATCTAGTCCCATTTGCCAGCATTTGGCCCATATCCCTCTAAACCCTTCCTATTCATATACCCATCTAGGTGCCTTTTAAATGTTGTAATTGTACCAGCCTCCACCACTTCCACTGGCAGCTCATTCCATACATGCAAGCCATCACCGGTTTTCTTCCCTCGATTTCCACAGGATTAAAATTATACTATCTACACTATACAAATGTTTAAAACATTGGCCTGAGGTTCTGGGTTACCAGTCTAGTGACAGTACCACACACCTCTGCCTCCCCTATAACTCCACAGTCGAATAGCTGGCTGACATTCCTCTTTGTGGATATTTCAGGCTGAGATAGATAGATTCTTGATCAGCTGGGGAATCAAAGGTTATAGGGAAAGGGCAGGAAAGTGTGTGTAGGGACTATCAGATCAGCCATGATCCTATTAAATGACAGAGCAGGTTCAAGGAGTCGAGTTGCCTACTCCTGTTTCTATATCTTATGGTCTCATTCACAAATGCTAGTTCCCATCTAAGGCTATTTCCGCATGTCTGGCTGAGCCGTTCACAAAGCCAGCAATAAACTGGATTGAAAACCTGACGCTGAGAGTCAATTCAAGAGGGCAGATTTGTTGACCCCAGAGTTCCTATTCTTAAAGTGCCCCATGATTTCCAACCCAGTTGATTCCTGTTGTGGTGCTATCTGACCAATATTTGTCTGTGGAATGCACCCTGGAAAAAGTGGGATTTTGTTCGCGTGCATTCTCTGTTGTGAGACTGACAGGAATGAGGAACATGCCTGTTAATTTCCCAACCTCTTTCGCAAAGGGAGCCTGCATTTGCAAAATCCATTCTACCACTTTCAGGAGAGGATGGAGAAAGGAAAGGGAAAATGCATTGAGGAATGAAACATGAGTAAAACATGAGTGCACCACAACAGGAATCAACTGGGTTGGAAATCATGGGGCACTTTAAGAATAGGAACTCTGGGGTCAACAAATCTGCCCTCTTGAATTGACTCTCAGCGTCAGGTTTTCAATCCAGTTTATTGCTGGCTTTGTGAACGGCTCAGCCAGACATGTGGAAATAGCCTTAGATGGGAACTAGCATTTGTGAACTGAAATCTCTTTGCATTTTTCCATTTTCAAGCCTATAAAGTCTCTCTATATTTATTGGTTGTTAAATTAATTGTGTAGTGGTTGCTATGGTGCAACTCAGAATCTTTTCTACACTATATTATCCTAACTGATTCTGCCAGGAAGTGATAATTGTTATTTTACAGTGACTTTGAATCCATTAGTTTCCTTCCAGGTAGGTCAGGTTAAACTTACCTATCAGAGCTTATTATAGATTTATAAAACACACAAAAAATATTCCATTTATTCCTCAGAATGACTTTTCTATCACTCACATATCTGTTGCATTACTGTTGTGATTTTTGATGTATGTTTTACGTACCTTTTAATTGGATCATTTGCTCTTTTCCAGTTGGATCTGCAAAGGAAATGATATTACCCCAGGGTGCAAGCAAAACAACGTTAACAGACTTAATTCCTGACGTGGAATATGTGGTGACGTTAGTTGCATTTGACCGTTCATCAGAAAGTGTACCAGTTTATGGACAACTTACAAGTAGGTGCAAACTGCATCTTAAAGCCTATATATGGATTAAGGGTATTAAAAATATATTGGTACATGCATATACGCAATCGTTTATAATGTGTGCATGCTGTGTTCTATTTATGACACCTGTTACACTAGTTAATGCTCAGATTAAAGAGCATGGATAGATATTTTGGTAGGAACCTAAGGACCATAAGCTCAAATTCTATCAATGACCAATTGTGAAAGTGAACTAAATAAACCTGTCCTTTTCTGGTCTAGCACCAGAATAAAAGAAAAATATTGACTCCAAAAATTGCTGAATTGTTAAAGAAAACCTGTCTGGTTCAATCAAATTCTTCAAAGTTAAAAATCACACAACACCAGGTTATAGTCCAACAGATTTAATTGGAAGCACTAGCTTTCAGAACGCTGCTCCTTCATCAGGTGATTGACAACCACCTGATGAAGGAGCGCCACTCTGAAAGCTAGTGCTTCCAAGTAAACCTGATGGACTATAGCCTGGTGTTGTGTGATTTTTAACTTTGTACACCCCAGTCCAACACCGACATCTCCAAATCACAAATTCTTCAAGGAAGGGAATCTGCTGCCCCCTTTTGGACTGTGTGTGAACATTTTCATGCCCCTCATCGTTTATTGCAGATGAATACTGTGAGACTCCCAGGTGACTCAGTAAGTAGATTGTCAGACTCTTCGCCTCAGTCATGGGTTTGAGCCATGCATTGTCTGCTATATCCTTTTAGGGCTGTTGAGATGGAGTGGTGTTGTCCCTGTCTCTGGGCTAGAAGGTCTGGGTTCACATTCTCCATGCTTCAGAGATGTGTCATAGCATCTTCGAACAGTTGGTTAAAATATTTACAATCAGCTGCACACATGTTTATTCGCTTCATGAACCAGCTCACATAATGCTGTTGAGTCCAGGGTTAAAGTTGCTAATCACACAACACCAAGTTACAGTCCAACAGGTTTATTTGGAAGCACCAACTTTTGGATCACTGCTCCTTCATCAGGTAGTTGTCTACCTGAAATGTAGTGTTTCCAAATAAACCTGTTGGATTATAACCTGGTGTTGTGTGATTTTAACTTTGTCCAACATGGCTCGTCCACATCAGTCCAGGGATGTATAGTTGTGGTTTAATGTCAGAAAATGAATGAACATATTTGCTGGTTTACATATGTTTTGTTTCTCTCCTAGTTCAGTCAGGTCGTACACCAACTAAGCGACCGAAAAAACTAGAAGAACTTTCCAAAAGTAAGTTTGATGGGTTTATTTTCAGTCTCCTCAGGTACACGGAGTGTCTAGAAACACAAGCAAAGTCAGCAATAGTGTGTCATAATACGATCTCAGAAGGACAAGGGCAGCAGACGCATTGACCACCACCAGTTGCCAGTTTCTTTCTATTTCACTCACCGTCCTGATTTAGAAATATATCGCCATTCCTTCAGTGTTGCTCAGTCAAAATCATGGAGCCCTCTCCTTAAGAGAATTTTGGAGGTACCTGCACCCCAAGACCTGCTGTGGTTTGAGAAGGCAGCTCACCACCACCTTCTCAAGGGCAGGTTGAGATTATCAATACATGTAGTTCCCACCACTGATGCCCACACATTGAGAATCAAGTTTTAAAAGGGCACACTTAACGTAATCCCAAATTCTTAGTATTGCTATCATAACCATTTGGCATTTGAAAGGTCAAGTCTATCAGTGATATAGATCAGGGAACAGACGACATTGCTCCAAATTGTATATGAGAATGAAGCCATGTTAGGATCTCCGTTTTTGATTGTTGCCATCTGGATAAGGTTGTTCCCTGTGGCTCTACGTGTAGTGTTGTGTGTTAGAGCAGGAACTGGCTCCATTCTTGAAGGCTGAGAGCCAGTTGCTGTAGCATTGATGCCCATCGAGTTTTGTCGTCCAAGGTGTCAAGACACATGTTAACCTGTCTTTGTGTTCTCATGATGTGAATGGAAGTTTACTAGGAGGTTCATGGGAGCAATGGGATTTTGGGGAACTTGTCCTCAGAAGCCTGAAGGGGGCAGGGCATATTAGTAGGGTAAATAAGAAGGCATTTGGGACAATTTAGCAGTCAAGGCATAGACTATTAGAGCAGGGAGGTTATAATAGAGCTGTACAAGTCTTTGGTCAGGCCACAGCTGGAATTCTGTGTATGGTTCTGATACCACACCAGAGGAAGAATGTGATTGCACTGGAGGGGGTGCAGAGGACATTGCCTGGGATGGAGCATTTCAGTGATGAAGAGAGCCTGGATAAGCTCAGGTCATTTTCTTTGGAACAGAGAAGGTTGAGAGGTGACCTGATAGAGATAGAAAAGATGATGAGGCAATGGACTTGTTAAACAGCAAACAGGGTCATTGAAAGGCTAGTTACAAGGGGACATAATTTTAAAGTCAAAGGAAGGAAGTTTAGAGGCGATTTGAGAAGCTTTGTCACCCAGAGGGTGGTGGGAATCTGGAATGCACTTCCTGGGAGGGTAGTTGAGGTGGGAAACCTCACACCTGTTAACAGTACTTGGATGAGCACTTGAAGTGTCATGTTGTTTGAGGTTTTGGGCGTAGTTTGGGAAAGTGGATTAATTTTGGGAGTAGTGTATTTTTGGCAGTACAGACTGGATGGACTGAAGAACCTCTTCAATTCTTTTTGATTCTATGATTCTCAGAGAAATTAGCGTGGGTTGGCTTTTAATCTGAGCTTTGAAGGAAATTCCAGAGCTTAAGGGCCAAGCAATTGAAGAGTCGGTCACTAAGTGATTAAAAGATAATGACGTGCTGGAGGCCAGAATTGGTGTAATGTATAGATTTCAGCGAGCTATAGAATTGGTGGAGGTTGCAAATATCAGATATGTTTGAAGACAAAGATAAGAATTTTACAATTGAGGAGCTACTGGTTGAGAGTCAGTGCTGATCAGTAAGCAAGGGGTGATGATGGATGCATTGAACTTGGTGCAAGAAAGTCTGGGCAGGAAGCTATTGGTTGATTGCAAGTTTAAAGAGCTTGGGAGGTGACAGGCTCACCAGTGGAATTTTGGAATGGTCAAGTCTATCAGTGACATAGATCAGGGAACAGACAACATTGCTCCAAAGTGTACATGAGATTGAAGCCATGTTAGGATCTCCATTTTTGGTTGTTGCTGCCTGGATAAGGTTGTTCCCTATGGCCCCATGTCTTCACTTGTAGTGTTGTGTGTCAGAACAGGAACTGGCTTCATTCTTGAAGGCTGAGAGCCAGTTGCTGTAGCACTGACGCCCATCAAGTTTTGTTGTCTAAAGTGTCAAGACACATGTTGACCTGTCTTTGTGTTCTGATGATGTTGTTATTTGTGGGACTTTTATACTGTGCTGTGAGATTAAGTCTCCAATCAGTGATACCACTTTGACAAAACTATGCGTTTAGAACAATCATTTACAGAAAGTGCTGGACACTGTCCCATCGAAAAGTGGGAGCTGGAATAAATCAGTGTTTTCCAACACATAAGCCACATGTTGTTAATTGTAAATCCAGATGTGGTTAATTATATTTCTGATTAGTATGTAATCTTGATACTCACATTTGCATAGTGTGTGTGAACTCTTAATCTTTGGCACGTTAGTTGGTAAATCGCTACAATGAAAAGGAGAAGATGCAAATGCTTTTCTGATTGTTATGAGTTTAAAATGTCCTTATTGCTGAATGTTTATGTTCATCCATTAAGTTCGTTTTTAGTCTTTCATGGGATGTGGGTGTCACTGGTTGCGCTAACATTTATTACCCATCCTTAATTGCCCTTAAAATGGTCGTGGTGAACTGCCCTCTTGGACTACAGCCCATGTGATGTACATAGACCTTCAGTTCCATTCAGGTTGGAAGTCCAGGATGTTGACCCAGTGACAGTGAAGCGACAGCAACATTATTCTACATCAGGAAGGGGTGTAGCTTAGACAGGAACTTACAGGAAGTGATGTTCCTACGTATTTGCTGCCCTTGTCTTTCTAGGTGGTAGAAATTATAGTTTTGGAAAGTGCTGTTGATCGAGATTCATTGAGTTGTGGTAACGCATCTAATGGATGGTTCATATCCTTGCTACTGTGTGGTGATAGTGGAGGATTCAATTGTTTAAGCTGATGAATAGGGTACCATTCAAGGGATAAAAACAACGACTGCAGATGCTGGAAACCAGAGTCTAGATTAGAATGGTGCTGGAAAAGCACAGCAGGTCAGGCAGCATCCGAGGAGCAGGAAAATCGACGTTTTGGGCAAAAGCCCTTCATCAGGAATAGATGACTTTTGCCCGAAACATCAATTTTCTTGCTCCTTGGATGCTGCCTGACCTGCTGTGCTTTTCCAGCATTACTCTAATCTAGACACTACCATTCAAAGGGGCCAATTTGTCCTGGATAGTATCCAACCTCTTGAGTGTTATTGGAGCTACAATCATCCAAGCAAATGGAAAGTATTCTATCACACTCTGACCTGAGCTGTCACCTTTTTTATACTGATAAAACCTTAAATTAACTTGGTGCAGTGACTTGAAAAGAATTCTGCAATATACATTTTAATCACTTGAAACCTGCACCTCCATTCTAATTGATTAAAGACTTAATAGCTATCTAGGTTTGTTCAGTTCATTTGGGTCAGTTGTATGAGCGTTTGATCTTTTACTTATAAATTTTGTATCTGATATACCCTCTCTCACTAGCTACTTGCAAAAGGAGCAGAGCTTTGTAAGCTTATGCTTTCAAATAAACCTGTTGGACTATAACCCGGGGTCGTGTGATTTTTGACTGTATATTTTGTGCCTATTCACTTCCTTCCACTTCACCTGATGAAGGAGCAGTGCTCTGAAAACTTGAGATTTTAAATGAACCTGTAACCTGTCCAGTCCAACACCAGCACCTCTACATCAAAACTGTTTTCCTCGTTCTTTCACTGTCTGCCTTCCCATTACTTTAAGTCTGTGTTCTCTCATTACACACCCTCCTGTCTGTAATTTTCTTTTTAGTTGTTTCATTAAAACCTTTAAGATGTCAAGAACCCCAGACCAAGTTTCCTCTTCACTGCCTCAGTTCCAAATAGAACAACTCCTCTTTCTTTAGTTTCTTCTCATTACCACTGTTTCTCAACCCTGGGACCAATCAGGTGAAGCTGCTCCACTCCTTTCACATACTCTATACCTCACCATTGGCTGGGATGTTGTGTCATTGTATTTACTTTGAGTGTTGGTGTTATGGTTAATCCTCATTAAATCCTGCTGTCAATACAGCCCCCTGTTGGGGTGGCATGGTGGCTCAGTGGTTAGCACTGCTCCCTCACAGCACTAGGGTCCTAGGTTTGATTCCAGCCTCAGGCGACTGTCTGTGTGGAGTTTGCACGTCTTCTCTGTGTGGGTTTGCTCTGGTTTCCTCCCACAGTCAAAAGATGTGCAGGTCAGGTGAATTGGCCATGCTGAATTGCCTATTAGTCCTTGTGTTAGGAGGGAAATGGTCCTGGATGGGTTACTCTTTGGAGGATTGGTTTGGGCTGAAGGGCCTGTTTCCACACTGTAAGTAATCTAATCTAAATATTTTATTCCTCCAGAGTGCTCAGCCTCTGCAGTTGCCGATTTGGTATTTCTCGTTGATGGATCATGGAGTGTGGGCAGGGCAAATTTCAAAAAAATCAGGGAATTCATCTACTCCCTCGTTTCTGCATTTGAGATTGGAGAAGATAAGACCAGAGTTGGAATTGTGCAGTACAGTTCGGACACAAGGACAGAGTTTGACTTAAACAGATACAATCGGAAGCAGGAGCTACTGAGTGCGATTACTAATCTTCCTTACAAGGGAGGCAATACAATGACTGGTACAGAACATTATTTTTATCTCGCTTTCAAGTACTCCAGCTATCTTATAAACTGTGATTTAAAGTCAATGTAAGATGAAAGGTTAGGTATAGATGCTCATTCAGCGAATGTAATGAATATTTGCATGTGAGTTGGAGGCTGAAATCTAATCAAGGGGTTGAGGTAGTTTATGTATCAAATAATGGATGTGAATTAAAGGCTTGAAATTAATCAAAGAGTCAGGTCATATGGGGAAATGAGAATAACATAAAGGCATTAATCTCAGGAGAGCTGAAATGTCTGTTGTGGATTAAAATGTATTGAATACCGTGACTGATTTGAAATTGTCTAATGTTTGGTTTGTAGGTGAAGCCATTAATTACTTGGTACAGAACACCTTTAGTGAAACTGCTGGAGCAAGAAAATCCTATCCCAAAATAGCAGTCATCATCACTGACGGCAAGTCCCAGGACCCTGTGACAGAAAGTGCTGAAGCTCTACGCAATATCGGGGTTGAGGTATTTACATTAGGTGAGATGCTTTATACCTACAATTCTTTCTTTAACCCTAAAGCCACACTTGCCTAGCATTGCACGCAGACTGTAGAGCATGGAAAGGAAAATGACCATCCAGCCCTATCAACCTCTTCCTTCCACAGCCTGCATACAAACCTCTCTATCTGAGACTCAACATGCTGAGTGTCCTGTGGAAAACGTCTGTAAAGTTTCTCGCTTTGCTGCCCAAGATAAATAAACTAGACTATACATCCAATCCTGCATCCAACCTTATATTCCCACAAGCTGCTGCTTTCTTTGGCATGATGTCTAATGTCTTACAATGTCCACATCTGTCCAAGACTTGAATAGTTCTCCTATATCTGGGGAGCCTCTCTGGCACCTTCTTCTCACACTCCTGGATAGAACACAAAATAAGGCTTGTTTTCTCAATTTGGAACTGTCTCCCTACCTACAACCCCAATCCTCTCTCTCTCACAACCAGTCTGCCCTTTCATTTGATCCCAAGTCAGATGTATCATTGCTCGTCATCACTTTCTTTTCTCATTCACTCCAGGTTTTAGTTGTGACACCTAATGCACTGTTCCTTCCTCTTTCTCTTTGTACTGCCTTCTGCTTGGAATTACGCTTTTTCAGAAATGAACTAGTGCCGAGCTCCTCAATGCCTTTCAATGTTCTGCCTTGCTGTGTGTAAATTGGTTGCTGCATTTGCTTCACTGCACTGGTGACTACACTTCAGAAGTACTCCATGGGTGTAAAGTGTTTTGGGGCCTCTGAAGGTTGTGAAAGGTGCTATGTAAATACAGGTCTTTTTTCCCCCTCTTCTGTGTATGCTCTAAAGGTTTCTAAATGTCAAGCCTGGTGGCACCCAATTTAGTTTTCCTTGATTTGCCCTGTGTCTTGTTCTTGTTATCTTTCTGAAGTGCGGGCTGCTGAATTATATCTGCCTGTGAATACTTTCTGTGCATGTTGAGATCTTTGGCTTTTTTTCTTATGACTTTGAACTATGACAGAAACATGAAGGCATCCAACAAAGCACTGTGAGCATGGATGATTAAACTGTCATGAAACATCACTTGTCGGCTTTCCTCCAATGCCATGCTTTGAAAGAATCAGCGCAAGCCTTTATTTGCTCCAAAACCCTTTTGCTTTCCCTTCCCCAGGTATAAAAGGAGCTGATTTGGATGAATTGAAATTGATCGGCTCCTCCCCCCTAAACAAGCATGTCTTCAAAGTGGCAGACTTTGACAACATCCAGGATGTTCAAAATGAAATAATAAACCTGGTGTGTTCTGGCATCGAGGAACAACTCAGCGATATCGTGAGTGGGGAGGAAGGTAGGATTTATTAATAAGAGGGAAAGAACTTCTTCCTTTCCATTAGAATTAAACAGTAATTTTACTGGAGTGTCGGATGTTGAGAGGTTTATAAAATAATGAAGAGTGTAGATCGTATGATGGTAGTTGTCTTTTCCCTCGGGTGGGGAACTTCAAGACCGGGGCAACATTTTTAAGGTGAGAGAAGAGAGATTTAAAAAAGACATGGGAGGCAAATGTTTTACACAGAGGGTGGTTCGTGTGTGCGATGAACTTTCTGAGGCAGTGGTGGATGTGCGTTCAATTACAACAAATAAAATACATTTTGATAGGTACATAAATAAGAAAGGTATTGGATGGCCAAGAGCAGGCAGGTAGGGCTAGTTTAGTTTGGGATTATGTTCAGCATGGACTGATTGGACAGATGGGTCTGTTTCCATCCTGTACGACTGTATGACTCAATATACTCAGGTTTGTGCAGAATGTTCCCAGGGTTGTGAGTTTGGAGGTGGGAGTTGGGAATGAAGTTTTTTATTGATTTGCTCATGCATTGGGACTTTGCTGATTAAGCCAGCATTTATTGCCCATGCTTAATTGGCCAGAGGGCTGTTATGAGTCAACCACATTGCTGTGGGTCTGGAGTCACATGTAGGCCTGACCTGATTAGGACAGCTGCTTCCTTCCCTAAAGGAAATCAACGAGGCAGATAGGGTTTCCCCCAGAAATCAACAATCAGTTGACAATCAAGGGTTTGGAGGCAGAGTCACTTAACCGGAAATGCTAATTTTGATTTCTCTCTACAGATGCTGCCAGACCTGCTAAGCTTTTCCAGCAATTTCTGATTTTTTTTTTGATTTACAGCATCCATAATTAATTTGCTTTTTAAAAAAATCAACAACAGTTGCATGGTCATTATTAAACCCATTGTTCCAGACTTTTTAAAATTCAAATTCCAACATCTGCCATGATAGGACCTAGAACCTTGCCTGAGTCTTGGGATTAATAGTCTCCCCACCCATGGAAATGGCTCAGAATAATGAAACAAAGAACTGCAGATGCTGGAGATCTGAAACAAACTAAAACAGAAATTGCTGGCGAAACTCTATCGGTCTGGCAGAAACAATAT
Organism: Chiloscyllium plagiosum; assembly: GCF_004010195.1. Lineage (NCBI taxonomy): Eukaryota > Metazoa > Chordata > Chondrichthyes > Orectolobiformes > Hemiscylliidae > Chiloscyllium > Chiloscyllium plagiosum. The sequence continues at coordinate 6,257,173 of NC_057718.1, read as the reverse complement.
TGCAAATCCAATGATTCTTCATCAGAATGGTTTTGTCCATTGCCAATGCTGCTGTTGCAATGGCAGTCTCATGGAGAGGTTTTCTGATAGAGGCCTTTAAAATTGTGAAAGACCTTGATAGGGTAGATGTGGAAAAGATATTTTGGGGAAGTCCAGAACCAGGTGTCATAACTAGGAGATCATCATCAATAAGGAATCTAGAGGTTTTTTTAAAATCAGAGTGGTGAGAATATGGCACACAGGGAATAGTTGAGGGAGTAGCCATGTGGAATATAAACCGAATGGTCAGTTTCTGTGTTGTAGCATCCATCCTGATAGATGAAGTCAATCAAAGACTGAACTCTTAACATCTACATTACATGTTCAGAACATTTCTTGGGAAGTCTTTTCATGTTGTAATATTTTTCTGCAATCTACAGTGGTGGAGCCACCTTCCAATCTACAAGTCTTGGAGATTGCGTCTAATTTCATGAAGCTCGTCTGGGATTCATCTCCCAGTCAGGTCACTGGTTACAGAGTCCATCTCATTCCCATGGTGGCTGGCATTCCGGAGCAAAGCGTCAATGTTGATGCCAGGACCAGGACAGCCGTGGTCAAAGACCTTACTGCTGAAACCGAGTATCAGGTTAATCTGTACGCCATGCGAGGGCTAGCATCCAGTGAGCCTGTATCACTCATGGAAAAGACACAGCCAGTCAAGGAGTCAGTTGGTAAGTTGCCATTGTTGTCCTCCAAGATTCAGTACGCATTTAGCAGACCCATAGACAAAATACCAAGTTACTTCCCATTGTGGCCATGCACTGACACTGAACAAAGGAACAGAAAGATAGATAAGGCTTTGCAGAGATGGTTTAAGAGTCATATAACTCAGATGGTTACTCTTTTGAGGAGGATTATCAACTGCAATGATTCATAGAGTGAACTAAACACAGGAACAAGAAGGGAATTGTTTTAAAAAGTGGAGTCAATGGGAGTTGGGGAAATTCTCTGTGGTCTTAACTAGCATGAGGAATCATACCTAGAACAAGGGAAGTCATTGTGAATGGTGGAGGCCAATCATGCCATCTCCAGGTTATCACTGCAGAGGTTTCTGAAGGTAGTGTCCTGAGGCACTCATCCTCAGTTGCTTCATCAATGATCTTCCCTTCATCATATAGTCAGAAGTGGGAATGTTCCTGAAGATGGAACAATGTTCAACAGATGCTAAAGCATGACCCAGTGGTAATTTTATCATGAAGTGGGAAGACTGTGGGTTGTGCCTTATTCAAACGCAGAGGAAAATACAAAAATAAGACCTGCTGGTACACTAACCTGTGCCATATAGTTGTGGTGCGGACTTCAAGAACTAATTGACAATAAGAAGGCCCTGCCATCTTAAATGGCATCAGATGTTACACACAGAATCATACAGTACAGAAAAAGCCCTTCAGTCCATCTACCCTGTCACCAAAAGTACTTCCTGAAGAAGGGCTCATGCCCGAAACGTCGATTCTCCTGCTCCCTGGATGCTGCGCTTTTCCAGCAACACATTTTCAGCTCTGATCTCCAGCATCTGCAGTCCTCACTTTCTCCTACCAAAAGTACACTGCCAAACATAGTGGTCCTACTTTCCTACATTAGGCCCATAGCCTTGCATGATATAGTTAAAAATCACACAACACCAGGTTATAGTCCAACAGGTTTATTTGGAAACAGTGAAGGAGCAGTGCTCCGAAAGCTAGCGCTTCCAAATAAACCTGTTGGACTATAACCTGACATTGTGTGATTTTTAACATAGTCGACCCCAGTCCAACACCGGCTCCTTCACAACATGACTTGCATGATATGACCACTTCAAGTGCTCATCCAAGTACTTTTTGAAGATTATGAGAGCCTTGCCTTAATGACCCTCCCAGTTAATGCATTCCACACCTTCTGGTTGAAGCTCTATTCATCAAATCTTCTCTAAACCTCCTGCCTTTAACATAAAATTAGATCGTCTTGTTGTTGACCCTTTGACTAAGGATTACATTAACTTTCTATTCCCCCTTATAATGCCCCTCTTAATCTTATACACCTCCATCAGATCCCCCCTCAACCATCTCTGCTCCAGAGAAAGCAACTTGAGCTTATCTTGCTTCTCTTCCTCGTTGAAATTCTCCATCCCAGACAACATCCTGTTGAGGGTCCTCTGCACCCCCTCCATTGCAATCACATCCTTCCCTCACAGTCTTTTCATCAGAATAGTACAGCATACAATCCTCTGATAGAGGTCTTTAAGATCATGAAATTGGAAATGAAGTGAAGGTATTTCTATTTGTTGGGAGGTCGGACCAAACTATCATCAATAAATATAAGAGCATCACTAATAAATCTAATTGGAACTGTCTTTACTCAGAGAAGGTAGGAATTTTAAAGTTGTTAGTTCAGGGAGTAATTGACTTGTAAAGCAGTCGACATATGAGGGAGAATGATATGGAAGGACATGTTGATGGAGTTAAATCAGATGGGAGGAGGACTATATGACATCAACAATGATCAGATGGGCCAAATGGCCTGTTTCTATGTTGTAAACTCAATGTTCCATAGTATCAATGACGATCTCATTTGTCATGAGATGATCAGAAAAGCTATTAAAAATTTCTTAGTATCAGAAAAAAAAGTGACAGTGGATTTTATCTTTTGATCCCTGCAGAATGTACCCTGGATGAAACCACACAAGCTGATGTTGTCCTGTTGGTGGATGGCTCCTATAGCATTGGCCTGAGTAACTTTGCTAAGGTCAAAGACTTTCTGGAAACCTTGGTCAAAACATTCCAGGTTGGTCCCAACCGCATCCAAATTGGCCTCGTTCAGTACAGCCGGGAACCCCATACAGAGTTTACCCTCATGAGACATCAAACGCTGGAGGATGTGCTAAGCGCTATACGGACTTTCCCCTATAGGGGAGGCTCCACCAACACTGGCAGGGCCATGACTTACGTGAGGCAGAAGGTCTTTGTCCCAGAGAAAGGGGCTAGGTTCAACGTGCCACGGGTGATGGTGCTGATCACGGATGGCAAGTCCTCCGACGCCTTCAAGGAACCTGCCTTGAAGCTGCGAGATGCTGGGGTGGAGATCTTTGCGGTGGGCGTCAAAGATGCAGTGTTTAGTGAGCTGGTGGCTATCGCCTCGCCTCCTGAAAATACTCACGTGTACCAGGTGGACGATTTTGACTCCTTCCAGCGAGTGTCAACGAAGCTGACGCAGACCCTATGTCTCAGGATCGTGGAGGAGGTGAAAGCCATCAGGGCAAGGGGTGAGTGAGTGAGCGGGATCTCTGCTCAAACCATTTACGTGGCATTTCATGGAGCAAACTGTCCCCCTGCTCAGAAAACACAAGAACTGGGATAGAAATTTGTCTCTGGCATTTGCTTAAAAGGGGTGGTATTATTTTGACTACCTGTTATACTCACTTCCTGCATGGAGTTATATGAATGGAACTAAACATTGGGCCGGGCTTCTGTTAAGTACCACAATCCAAGATTAATTTCTACTCAAGTGCTTGTTCTGCCCAAAGATTCAATCAAAAGGTGTGTTAAATTTTCAAAAAATGCATTTCAACTGTTCTCACAGCCTTGAAATAGCACCATCCATATAATCACAATAATCTTGATGTGTTTGTTTAAAATATCTCCATTCAATATTTGAAAAACTAATTAACAGATTCATGGCCAGCCTGTCAGTATCCACTGCAGTTCCTGTATCGTTGGTGCATCACAGTAATGTTTAGAAAGGGTATTCCAGGATTTTAACCCCAGCAACACTGAAGGAACAGTGCTGTTGTTCCAGATCAAGACAATTCAGAAGCTTATAGGGGAACTGGCAATTGATGGTCTTCCCATACGTCCGCTGCCCTTGTCCTTCTAGATGGTGGCAGGTTGTGGGTTGGAAGGTGCTGCCTCAGATGTCTTGACAAGTGACTGCAGTGTATCTTCTGTATCTACACACTGTGGCCACTGTGCATCAATCTTGAAGGGAGTGAATGTTTCAGGTAATGGATGGGTTGCTGATTGGGCAAGGATAGAGTCTTGAGTGCTGTTGGAAATGCACTCATTCAGGCAAGGGGGAGCATTCCATCACACTCCTGACTTGAATCATGCGGATGGTGAACAGACACTAGGGAGTCAGCAGGTGTGCTACTTGATGCAGATCTCTCAACGTCTGATTTGCTCGGGTCACCGTGCAGCTTGGGTAGTAATTGGTTCAGGCAGTTTTTTTGTGGGTGGTCACCCCTCATATTTGATTGCAGCATTCAGCTAAAGTAACAAATAAATGTCTCACAACTGTGTTAATAGGCAAATTATTAATATCACATAATATTAATTCATGGCAGGAACACCTTGTTGGTGACTATTCAGTGTGACTTACTTCTTATCCTAGAAGAGATGGCAATGACATTTGGAACAAGTGAATGCTCCCATTAACAACAAATCCCTACAGTATGGAAACAGGCCATTTGGCCCATCAAGTCCACACTGTCCCTTAGAAGAGCATCCCACCCAGGACCACCCCATCCCTGCATTTCCCATGGCTAATTCACCCAGCCTGCACATCCCTGGACACAATGAGCAATTTAGCATCCCCAGTCCACCTAACTTGCACATCTTTGGGCTGTGGGATGGACCCCACGCAGACATGGTGAGAACATGCAAACTTCACACAGACAGTCGTCTAAGGCTAGAATTGAACCCAGGTCCCTGGTGTTGTGAGGCAGCAGTGCTAACCACTGAGCCACTGTCAGGCTTTTCTTTGAACAATCAACTTTTGATTTTCCTTTTGCCTTATTGATAAATGTTGGTGCTCAGGTTAAACAGCTTTGATCCAGCAACGTGAAATGACCAGAAGACATAGGCCAAATAGTGTACTTCTATTCCTATCAGGTCTCTTCTGCCATTCAGTGAGATCATGTCTGATCTGACTATCCTCATCTCCACTTTCCTGCCTTATCCCCATATGCCTCGATTCCCTTACTGATGAAAAGTTTTGAAAAATGTGTTGCTGGAAAAGCGCAGCAGGTCAGGCAGCATCCAAGGAGCAGGAGAATCGAGGTTTCGGGCATAAGCCCTTCTTCAGGAATCAAAAGTTTGTCTATTACACCCTTGAATATGGTAATGGTATTCAAGTGAATGTGAAAGTGTCGATTTATGGAATCAGAGATAAGTTATCATTGAAAGCCTTCTCAATGATGGGCACAAATAGACAATGAAACATTAAAAATAAGGTCTGATCATTCCGACAGAACCAGTAAATAATTGGTGTCTCTTTCTCTGATTGTAGCCTTCACGGCAGCCACAGATTTGAGGACCTCCGAGGTAACATCTCGCAGTTTCCGAGTGAGTTGGACCGGAGCTGGCCCAGATGTCCTGTCCTACCTGTTGAAGTATAAAGTAGCAGTAGGAGGTGATTTCACTTCCATCCGGGTGCCTGCAGACCAGACGACCAGAGTCCTGACTGACCTCTTGCCTGAAACGACCTACCTGGTCAATGTGATTGCAGAATATACTGAAGGCAGCAGCCTTCCTCTAGAAGGAGAAGAGACTACTCTTGAAGGTATTGTATGGCTGTTGTTTTCAGGAATGGAGTGGTAATTATCTAGAGAATAAGCGTTTACATGCCATCATTTGCAGTTTGAGAATTCAGTCTGAATGTAAAATTTCAGGCAACACTAAAAACTACTGTGCTTGTTTTAATAACTATTTGGAGATAGTGAGGACTGCAGATGCTGGAGAAGTCAGAGTTGATAAAGTGTAGCTCTGGAAAAAGCACAGCACATCAGGCAGCATCCAAGGAGCAAGTGAGTCAATGTTTCAGACATAAACCTTCATCAATTTTCTCTTTGCTTTGCTTTTATCTGAATTGTATCGACATTAATAATAGGCCAGTTATTACTTCTTGATTTTTTTTTTGCCTTTCTCAAAGCATTTTTTGCTATTCAGTTTCCTTATGTCTGAAAGTCTGTGATACACTCTTAATACTATGATTACCCCTCTGTAATCTTCAGTTCAAACCATACAGTGTGAGTGTAAGGTTTTATGCAAGTGTATGGACATCACTGAGGGTGCCTTCAAGCAGGACTGTTATGCTGTTCCTCACTCAAGTAGCCTCTTGCCAATCTTTCAATGGTAACTGCCCCATTTTGAACAATGCTGATGCTTTGAGGGCAGTTTGCATTCCTTGAAGATGTTCATACATGAAACCACAGCCTGCCCATGCAGCTATTGCCACAAAAGTGAAATGTATTTGATTCAGTGGTTGCCAGATTATTTCATGACTTCCCACCCCATCGCACATCAGCATCCATTCAGAAACTCTCCGCGTGTTTGGTGCTGCCCATGCCCATTCTCCCCTTCCTCTTCATCTGCAAAAGTGCCTTTTGGACATCACACCCTGCCCTTTGCAACTGCAGCATTTCATTTCCTTCCTCCCTTCAAAATAAGGCTTCCAAGAATTCTTCTTTGTACTTTTAGATTCCTCTGCTAGCTTTGTTCATCTACAAACTATATTAAATGTCTTTCTATCTCTGAGCAGTTTTAATTTAAGCAATTTAACTGTATTTACAGTACTCTGCACTAGTTAGCATTTCACAACTCCCCTCTAATTCACAGTTTTCTTCTCTTATCCCTTGAGGAGAGTAATCGCTGAAAAGATTGGTTCTAGGCTATTGAAACTTTGCTGCTGCTCCTGTGAAGATTTTTAGGAAAAAGCTCATAAGATTTGTCTGCGATTTTATAATCTTTCCTTTATCCCATGTAGTATTTCTATACACAAACTTACAAAGCATACAAATCCCAATTGTAATCACACATGAATATGCACAGATGCCAATGTGGGCACACACCAATAATGAATGCATAAACATGCATGCACACAAAGACATGAGTGTACACATACCAACATACTCACTTCAACATACATGAACACTAGCATGTGCACACATTAGCATACATACAAGCAAGCCAACATGTCCATAGACATCACAAATGCCCAATGTAAATATCCTAACAGGCAATCATGCCAATGCATGGGTGCAAATAATATTTTCCAGCAGGGTAGAGTCACTAATAATTTAATGTAGGAAGACAAATTGCTTCTCCTTGTTGCTTAGCTGAGATTCTGGTACCAGTTCACATGCTCAAAAATATCTCCTGAGATCAAGTAATCGAACCCTGTGATGTCTCCAAATCTACATTACACATCAGACCATCTGCTAACTTAACCCTACCACCAAAATGCTCATTGTTACTCTTTACCTTGTTGCTTTACATAACTGCTAACTTTCATATCAGTTCAAACCAGACCAGAACTCAGATGAACTGTGAGATGTGAAATCTCCAGGGGCTCACTGCAATCATCTCCTGGCAGGCAACACCAAACAAAGTTGACTCATTTAATCTCAATGATGCCACATTCTCTGTTTCTTGCTTTGTAAATGGTCTCGGGGTGGTGAAGGGAAGGGACGAATGGTTGTCATTGCTGCCAGCAAAGTAAAAGCATCAAGTGCCTCTTAGATTAAACTGAAAGAAACAACAGAGCCAGTCAACTGTGAAGTTTAATTGGAGAAAGCATTATAAACCACCACTTTGAATCAACATCGCAGTGACTTGAGAAAAGGCCATATCTGTTTGATTAAAAAATGGTGCGGATCTTGGATGGAAAGCCTGCTTTGCAATCTTTCCTCATAACCTGCGTCTCCCGAATAAAATCAAACTAAACAAAATGAAATTGCTTCAAGAGGGTTTTCACAAAAGGTGGAGCGATATAGATTCTGCCACTGGACTGTGTCCTCTGCTGAATCTGGATACACTCAAATCCTTTCAATGTACTTGCATCCTCTTCACTCTTATTCCCAAGGTTAACATAAACCCTAAGGAATTAGTGGATGTCTTGCAGACCTTAAGTTTGTATGATCTGTCGTTCAATATGATGATGGGTGATCTGTATCTACCAGAGATTTCTGTAAACCTAATGATTCTACAACTTAACCCCAGTACTTGCCTTAGGTTTTCTATAAGTACACAGTGTGAGAGTGTAGGTGATGAGGAATCTGGACTAGGAGTGAGATTGAAACCAATCCCAATAAAAGTCTGTCGTTTTGCATGAAAAAAATGTGCAACTTTTAGTCTTTCACTAGAGAAAAACCAACCACAAAAGTTGTTGGATTTTTGTTTAAACTCACCTGGCTCCAAGTAACTTCCTTAAGGAAAGGGAACTTGGTGCTCTGATGCATTCTGACTTCTCTGTAAATCTCATTCCCCTCTGAAATGAGCAGAGGAAGTCACTCAGGTCAGTTTTATGCCACTATAGAGAGATAGGACAATGCATCTTGTGAGGCCCACTTTTCAATATCACGTTCGTCGATAAAATGTTTTGTGTGATACAACTGAGGTTTGCAGAATTCTGTAGGGTTTCTTAGCCTTGGTTGTACCAAGAGATTCTACATTCCTTGCCTAGTTCAAGTAAAAACAAAAGATTAGATTCCCTACAGTGTGAAAACAGGCCCTTTGGCCCAACCAGTCCACACTGACCCTCCGAACAGTAACCCACCTAGATCCATTTCCCTCTGACTAGTGCATCTAACACTATGGGCAGTTTAGTATGGACGATTCACCTGACCTGCACATCTTCGGATTGTGGAAGGAAACCGGAGCACCCGGAAAAAGCCCACACAGACACAGGGAGAATGTGCAAACTCCACACAGACAGTCACCTGAGGCTGAAATTGAACCTGGGACCCTGGTCCTATGAGGCAGCAATGCTAACCACTGAGCCACTGTGGCAACATGATTACTCAGCATGATTACTGTATGAACAGTGTTCATTCATAACTAGTGATATTTATACAACCTGTCAAATTAACTTCAAATACACAGAGGACATCATGGCTACATTAATTTATTGTGCTCCCAGAGTGTAGCTGTTACTTTTAGGTGCAAATTTGTGAACGTTGTTATTTTAAAACAGGTGTAAACTGGCAGACTAAACTGTTTCAAATGTTTCTGGTACCATTTAAAGTCTTTCACGGTAAAAGGTCATCAATTGAGTGTGTATTATTTCTTGACACAACCGACCAGGGAAGATCTTGAATTTGGGTGATCATGTTGAATGGATGATATGTTTTGACAACCTCTTGGGTTTGTCTACCCAATTTCATCCACCAAAGCTAACCTCCTTTAAAGAATCACAGAAATGTTATAGCACAGAAGGAGACCATTCTGCCCATCATATTTACACTGGCTCTCCAAATCAGAGTTTCATTTAATATCACTTTCTTGCCTTCTGCTATGACTGGATTCCTTGACTCCATTTGAATATTTTTTAGAGATGTTAGTTCAGTGTTTATTTAATGCATGTTTCACAGTTGTCTTTCTCTTAAAGTGTAGTTATTTATTATCCAGTCAATCTTTGGAAATCAATAAATTGCTGCAATTTATTTTGATGAACATCATCATTCCAAGTCCCTTGAACATATAACTTGGTCTCTTTGCTTGGAGCATTCTGATCCTTATTACCTGGATATAATAACATATCCAGCAGAGCCTAAAATAGACCAAACAGTAATTTTCTCCAAACTAGTTAACAGTTGCTCTCTGGCAGTGCACAAGGTGCCAGAATTGGTGAAAGTTCTTGAAGGGTAATTAGGCTGCAGAAGGTTACAGAAGTTAGGGTGGATGATCGGTTTTAAATGTAAGATTAACAAGTTTAAGTAAAGGCATTAGAACAAGGAGAGATATTGTCAGATATTGAGTATTGGGGTGATGGTGAACAGGACTTGATGCAGGACAGCATTAGGGCAGTAGAGTTTGGAGAGAAGCTGTCCAGGAGAGCCTTTCCCAAGCAGTAAGTTGGGGTGAGATCACAGAACTTGTCCACTTCGTCACAAGAGTGTGGGTAGAAGAATGAGAATAATGAGCGATTTCAGACAATTGTTTGAAGAGAAACATTTTCTGTATCTTTGCTGTAGTTGGATATTGTTGACCAGAATCCAATTTTAGTAATTAGTTCACCTTTGCAAAAAAGTCAAGATTCCATTAATTATTGAACCTTCTCCTGGTGAAGCCTTTCTATCAGCCATGTGTGTGTACTACACCATAGAATCATACAATCACGACAGTATGGAAGCAGTCCATTCGGCCCATCAAGCCCACATTGACACTCTGCAGAGCATTTCACTAAGATCTGGCCCCCTAGCCTATCCCTGTAACCCTGCATTTCCCATTGCTAATCCATCCACCCGACACATCTTTGGACTATGGGAGGAGACTGGAGCACCTAGAGGAAACCCACACAGACACAGGGAGAATGTGCAAACGCCACATAGGCAGTTGCACACCAGATGGACTGCAACTCACCACTACCTTCTTAAGGGCAGTTAGGAATGGGTAACAAATTTTAGCTTTGCAAGTGATGTTGACATCCCATGATCTATTAAAAGAAAATGAATATCATTTACAGCAATTGTGGGCAACCTCCATGACAATATTCATAATCCTGTCTTTCTTCTTTCCTGTGAATGTACACTCTGTAACGTCCTATGTAATTTCCACCATCACTTGGAAAAGCTGCGGGGTTAATAATATTATAATCTGCACTTGCTTTGTTAGAAGCACTTAAGTACATGCCAAATGAAATACCAAAATGTTTATCATTTTTCAGATTTATTTATCTAATCCCATAAAATATAAAACCTGTGCTACTGCAAACCTGTTCACTTAGCTATCATATCCCTTGAGGGATATGATATCCTCTTATACCCTAGGTACCTTTTCAAAGGGAGTGAGCTTGAATTACATTTAATATTAAATTAAAAATCTTGTTTTTAGCATTATTGAAAATCATTGTTGTTTCTATAGAGGAATAGTGGCTTTAATTTTGTATAAGTATGTGAAACTCCCATGTAAACAAGTATCTATCCTGTTAATAATCAATGCCAACAAGTCATTCAGTTTATTTATGTGCAAGAAAAACACAGTTAATTCTGTTTTTTTAAAAAAATTGTCAAAGTACTTATTGCAACTGGCTTAGATGCAAGTAACATTATCTTGGCTCCAGTCGTTGGTGTCATGGGGGTCTACAAACATATTTTGGCAAAACAATCACTTGAACATCGTACATAAATCATGTAGCAGTCAGCAAGAAAACTTCTAATTTACCCTTGTACTAGAGCATAGCAGCTGATGTGCTGACTGTAGTTTATAACTCTGACCTTGAGATGCTCTCAGATCATATGGGGAATCAGGCATCATGTTGCTCACACATTTTGCTAAATCCATTGCATTCACTTGTGGCTTACATAATGGTATTGTATAATATCCCTGTCCAATATTTGAGCACCCTAGCCCTCACATGATTGCTTGTTTTAGGCTGGGTACATTTATGCAGAAATATCTTGGGCTCAAACAGATAATTAATATCCAAAAAAAATCAGACAAGGATTGAACAGGAAGAAATTGCAGATCTATGGTGAAAGAGAAATGGCGATAGGACTAATTGGAGAATATTGTTAAAAGACCCAGCACACACACAATGGGCCAGTTGGCCTTGATCTGTGCCGTAGAATTCCAGAGTTAATTTTTTTTAAGAGCCTGCTGCATTTTATTAAGGCTAGCAGACTAATGCATTGTTAATTCAGTTGAAAGGTAGAACATCGTTCATACCCAAGCTATGATTGCTGATTCAGGATGTAACACTTGCAACAGTCAAATTCCCAAAATTAAACCTAGAGACCAGACTATATAAAGGATCCCGTTCTTAAACCTAGTTTTGAAGGACTTAATCCTTTGGTGGGGGGGGGGTGAACAGACTGTCTGGGCTTTATTGTAAAAATGTGAGACTTGTCAGCTAGGTCATAGAAGGAATACTTGATTCTTCATACATATGATCTGAGTTTTGTTATTTATTGCGAAAGGTATATTGTAAAAAAAAAGTAGGGAAGTGATGCTGCAATTGTACAAGGCATTAGTGACTGGTGTATTGCATGCAATTTTGGTCCCTTTATTTGTGGAGTGATGTAGTTGCACTGGAGGCAGTTCAGAGGAGGCTGACTCAATTGATTCCAGAGATGAGAGGTTCAGTTATGAAGAGCGATTGATACTGGGTTTTAGAAGGATGAGAGAAGACTTGATTGAGGTAGATAAGATGCTAAAGGGAATTGACAAGATAGACATACAGAAGATGTTTCCTCATGTGGCGCAATCTAGAATGAGAGGTCATTGTTTTAGGAAAATGAGTGGCAGATTTAAAACAGAGATGAAGAGAAACAACTTCCCTCAAAGGGTTGTAGATCTGTGGATCTACATACTCCAGGGCATGATAGATGCTGGAACACTGAATAAATTTAAGGAGGAGATAGATTTTAATTAGGAATCGGTTGAAGGGTTATGGGGAGCTGGCAAAAAAGTGGAGTTGAGGCTGAGGTCAGATCAGCCATGATTGTATTAAATGGCAGAGAGGGCTGAAGGGACTGAATTACATACTCCTGCTCCTGTTCTTTTGGGTTAAAATGTTCTTTAAAAAAAAACAAATAAATAAATTAAGAATTGAACCAGTTTTTTGTTTGTTGAACGTGCAGAACACATGTGACGGAGTTCCATGTTTGAGGGTTTTAATTGAGATATAAACATGTGAAATTCAAGCTAATTGATAGCTGACTGAAATCTGGAATATCATTGCCTTTTTATTAATGTATCCCCATAATATTATGGGCTGTCTGATGCATCCTGGTTCACGAACATAAGCAACACGTTTTGTGAAATGGTGCGTGAATTATTCGGATTTTGTTGCCTCAGATCTAGCTCCTTAACCAGCAGACCACTGGTACCCCTCTCTGTGGAGCCCATGTGATATTTTCCTTGCTATTAACAATGCTGTTTTTTTTCTGTGTTTCACCACAGAGGTTGGGTCACCGAGTAACTTGGAGGTATTGGATGAAACCACAGACAGTTTCAAGGTCAGGTGGACAGCTGCTCCCGGGAATGTTCAGCAATACAGAGTGGCGTACAGACCAGTTTTGGGAGGCGAGAGCAAGGAAGTGACTGTTGGAGGTCTGGAGACATGGACAACCCTCCAGAACCTGCTCCCAGACACCAAGTATTCAGTGACAATTATACCTGAATACCAAACTCTTGTTGGTCAACCGCTAGTTGGAGAAGGCACCACTAAAGAAGGTACATTTCACACAAAATTATTAAATTATTAAATGAGAAAATTTAATAACCTCATCAGAATAAATTTTTAACAAGTTTACACAGTGGAGTCAGGCCACACTGGGGGGTCCAGTTGGTTCAGTTGGCTGGAAGGCAAGAACGTTCTTTTGAATAATGCTGAGCGCAGCTGTTTGATCTCCATTCCAGTTTAACTAGACTTGGGACCTGCCAACATGCCCAGCCCCTGAGAGTGGGAGGGAGTGACTAGCCACCCCTGACGAAAGTAACAGCCCAGGATGGATCACCAGCAGTCAGTCAGCCCCAGACTTGCCTTCAGGCAGAGCACAAATAACATCAATGCAACAATCGTTGAGCCAGTTAAATCCCAAACATCACAGCCCAACTGTCGTGCCCTGCTGTTGAGAGAAAATCGTGTAGCAATAAAATAACAACACTGGCCATATACTACTGGGTCTACATCTTGACCTAGAGAGTGGCGTCTCATGGGATCCTCAGGCAAAATTAATAATTACATATCATTTCCCAGCAATTAACTAATGGGTATATCCATGGTGAGGGTCGGCTAGAGTGACAACAATAGTGCAGTTCAGTTCCCACACCAGTTGAAGGTGCATGAAGGTCCTGCCTTCTCAACCTTGCTCCTGGTCTGAGATGTGGTGACCCATTACCTACTACTATCGTGCAATAGAGTTATATTCCTCCACCACAATTATTAATTGCTCTTGAAAGGGACACAAATAGAGGACAAATGATTCTTTAAGACCACATGCGGGCAGTACCATTATATACTGCACCCAATTCAGTTAACCCCTTGATGTAAGATTCTGAAAAACCTTGCTCTATCCTTTACTCCTCCAAAGGTAGATGCGTTGGAAATATGGAATCACATGCAGCGTTAGACCATTTTGATAGATCGCAGTTCTTAGCATGAAGTTTCCCTAGCCTAACTTTATAGGGAAGGTGATCAGGAAGCCAGGAGCAAACTCTCTGTCAGACTATGATGAAACTGGTGTCAGCACAAGAAGAGAAACTGGAACCAAATTGGATCATCCTTTTATAAACATCGCTGTAACAAACAAAAACAAATGAAGAAATACTTGAATTATTTCAAGATGGTACCACATTCATAGATGTTGCATGCTGTCCAAATGTCATTATGATTATTTGTGTGTTACGATTACTGCATCATAACCATCCCCAGGTATCTGTGATTATGCTTAACATATGTGCAGGCAAGAGATGTTTATTGTCAATAGAAGGGAGATGAGTGGAAATTATGTAGTGTTATGATTACTGAAGTCTGGTCATTTTCAACATTGTGAAACTTTTAGCAATTTTATCTGCCAAACATTACAACTTATTATAGTTTTGGGTTATTGGGGATGTGGGGATGGGGAGCTCACAGTGGAAATCTCACAAAGAATGCTGTAAGACACAGAATGGTGGGGCAGGGGTTGTAGACCAGAGCCCAACATAGTGCGAGGAACAGGGATAAAAAAAAATTCTCCTGACAGAGCAGAAACGTCAACATTTCTTACAGCTATTGATTCTTGCAACTTAGGGGATGGGAGGGAATTCTGTGATAGGGTTATGGTTCAATCCTGGAGGCAACGGAACATGTAGGAACAGGCAATTTCAGGGCCTTGATAAAATGAATTTCTGGTTGCAAAGTAAAATAAAAATAGTATGCATTTTTATAAATTTCTTGTATGCAGATGTTAATTATCCAGCCCAAACCTAGGCAGGTGAAAATCTTCATCTGCTCTATTTTATCCCGCATTATGATGCCAATGCATCATGAAAGTGACTGTTAGCAAGTTTCCTCTCCTGCGTTTTGACACGTTAAGGAAATGTGAGATGCAAAAGACACCGAGGAAAGATTTGCAATTTTACTGTTTCTTTGTACCAGCTGCAGTCCAGTTAGTAGCAAAGATGTTTCAAGATTCTGGCTTTAAGTCTCATCCCAGGTCCTAAGCACAAGATTCCAGGCTAACACATCATTGCTAACACTGAGGGTGTGCTGGACTCCCTGAAATGCTTAGGCCATGACTGAACTCTCAGCTCACAGTTGAAAAATACTTTGGCACTCTTTTGAAGAAGAGCAAGAGGGAGTTAACCATGATGCTCTGGGTACTTGTTTTATTCATTCATGGAATGTGGGTGGCACTGACTAGGTCAGCATTTATTGCCCATCCATAATTGCCCAGAGGACAGTTAAGAGTCAACGACATTGCTGTAGGTCTGGAGTCACATGTAGGCCAGCCCAGGTAAGGATGGCAGTTTCCTTCCCTGAAGAACATTTAGTGAACTAGGTGGGGTTTTCCAATAATCAACAATGGATTCATGTTCATCATTAGATTCTTAATTCTAGATTTTTGTTTAATTCAAATTCCACCATCTGCCATGGCAGGATTCAAGCTGAGGTCCCCAGAACATGACCTGGGCCTCTGGATTAACAATCCAGCAATAATACCACCAGGCCATCCACTTGCTGTGCATGTTTCCTGCATAACGCAAGTGACTACACGTCAAAAATTAGTTCCTAACTCTCAAGCACTTTCAGATTGATAGTACTGCTCGAACAAATGGGACATAAATGCAAATCTCACCTTTTCCTTATTTATTTCAAATCCTTAGGACATCCCAAAGCACTCCACTGTTGATGAAATCCATTCGTACTCAGTGCTGTCATGAACGTCGTGACCAGGAATTATTTAACTCATTCATGCAGTGTGGGTGTTGCTGGCTGGCCAGCATTTATTACTGTCATTGGTTGCTCTTGAGAAGGTGGTGATGAGTTTGCAGCAAGCTCTCAGAAAGAGCAAGGCAATTTATATTTCTAAAATTACATTTTATTGCATAAAATTTGGAGGAATACATTCCAAAATGTTGCAAGTTTCAGAAGGTGCACCAAAATTCAACTCATCTCCGTACAGCAAGTTCTACCCTTATCATAGAATCATAGAGTTTTACATCCCCTAAAATCTACACTAAATCTACAGTAGTCCCACTTCCCAGCACTAGGCTCATAGGGACTTCAACTAGGAGAAAGTGAGGACTGCAGATGCTGGAGACCAGAGTTGAAAAGTGTGTTGCGCTTTTCCAGCACCACAATTTTCATCTCATAGGGGCTTCAATACAATTATAATGGCCTTAATATTTACAATATCCATTCCATGTCAAGCATATACAGCCTGTAGCAAAACGTTTTTGCAGTATAAATTAACTTTTCTCCCTCCACCATGTTCTATTCCTGTTCACCTCAATGCAATTTTATTACTCTTGATGTTCACAATGTATAGTTCTTGTTAAATACAAAACCTGTGGCACTCTATAGATTCCAATTCCTTGTCTAGTATAGTTACAAAGCCTCAGAAAGAGCAAGGAGATAAGTGATCAGGTGACCTGCTATTGATGATGTGGAATATACTGGAAGAATGTCCCTTCTTTTCTTCAGATCTTTTGCCCCTACCCAAGCTGTCAGACAGTTCAGGTCACAGACCACATCTTGAACATCAGAGATCAATGACTCAGTGGTTAGCACTGCTGCCACACAGTGTCAGGGACCCTGGTTTGATTCCACTCTCTGTATGGAGTTTGCACATTCTCCCCGTGTCTGAATGGGTTTTCTCCGGGTGCTCCTGTTTCCTCCCACAGTCCAAAGATGTGCAGATTAGGTAGATTGGCCATGCTAAATTATCCATAGTGTCCAGGGATGTGCAGGCTGGATTGATTCAACTTGGAAGTGCAGGGTTACAGGGGTGAGTCTGGGTGCAACGCTCTTTGGAGGGTCAGTTTGGACTTGATGGGCTGAATGGCCTGCTTCCATACTATAGGGACTCTATGAGACTCTTTCACTAAGGAACAGGTTAGGTGCTCTCAGATGGAGCTTGATCCCATGTTTCCCTCTTTTATTCAAATCCTGAAGCAGCCTGACTCCAAGGAACAGGAAAATACATGTTGCTGGCTTTAAATAAAACTCAGCTGAGCGTTTTCTCATATTGCAAGGTAATAGGATACTTCACAAAGTGGCAGATGTTGCATATTTCCTTTGAAGTTTATAAAGTTGCATGACATTCACACTTACCCTTTTGGGAAGATTCCTCTGCAGGACCTTCTGAGAATTCTGGGCGGGTCCCCATTAAATTGCAAAGTGGGTGTATGTTTCTATGTGTTACTGGGCTGAGCATTGATGTCTCTGTTCGTGCAAGCATGTACAAATAAAAAAAAACAAATTGCGCTCAATGTGCATGGATTATTAACCACATTACCACAGGATAATGCTTGCGACAAAAGGAAAGGATCTTAAAATGTTGACTGATTCAGTGAAGCTAATTAGTTCAGCCTAACTTCAGTCACGTTAGAATGGTTAGAATGTTGCAGTGGTTTGGGGCTCTTGTCTCTGATTGTTATCCAGTTAATGTTAGACCATAAGATCAGAAGGAACAGGATTAGGCTATTCAGTCCATCGAGCCTACTCCGCCATTCCATAGGATCATGGCTGATTCAACATTCCTGACATCCACCTTCCTGCTCTTTTCCCACAGCCCTTGGTTCCCTGATTAATTATGAGTTGATAACATCAGCAGTTTGGTAACTTGACTTCAGCTTCAAAATATCTGGAAGCAAAGAACTGGCGCCAGTAAAAGTGGACATGACACTGTCCAGTGGTCATAAAAATCCATCTGCTTCCATGTACTTCAAAGAAAGAAGGTTTCCATCATTATGTGGTCTGGTTTATATAGCGTCATAGAGAAGTACAGCATGGAAACAAACCTTCAGTCCAAATTGGCCATGCCGACCAGATATCCTAAATTAATCTAGGCATATTTGCCAGCACTTGACCCATAACCCTCTGACCCCTTCCTAGTCATATGCCCATCTAAATGCCTTTTAAATGTTGTAATTGTGCCAGCTTCCTGCACTTCCTCTGGCAGCTCATTCCATACACACACCAGCTGAAAATGTGTTGCTGGAAAAGCGCAGCAGGTCAGGCAACATCCAAGGAACAGGAGAATCGATGTTTCGGGTATAAGCCCTTCTTCAGGAATGAGGAAAGTGTGTCCAGCAGGCTAAGATAAAAGGTAGGGAGGAGGGACTTGGGGGAGGGGCGTTGGAAATGCGATAGGTGGA
>NC_057718.1:6231457-6237583 GCF_004010195.1 Chiloscyllium plagiosum | reverse complement strand
CTCTGGCCTACCACCCTCACCTTGACCTCCCTCCACCTATCGCATTTCCAATGCCCCTCCCCCAAGTCCCTCCTCCCTACCTTTTATCTTAGCCTGCTGGACACACTTTCCTCATTCCTGAAGAAGGGCTTATGCCCGAAACGTCGATTCTCCTGTTCCTTGGATGCTGCCTGACCTGCTGCTCTTTTCCAGCAACACATTTTCAGCTCTGATCTCCAGCATCTGCAGTCCTCACTTTCTCCATACACACATCACCCCTACATGAAAAATTTGCCCCTTAAGTCTCTTTAATATTTTTCACCTTTCATCTTAAAGCTATGTCCTCGAGTTTTGGGCTTCCTTACTGTGGGGAAAAGACCTTGACTATTCACCCTGTGCATACCTCTCATGATTATAAACTTTTATAAGGTCAGCCCTCAGCCTCCAACACTTAAGGGAAATACATGACCCCAGATCAACAGAAATGGGTGTGGATCTTGACTACCCTCTGAAGTGAATTCCGCTCAGTTACATCAAACCAGTTACTACAGATGGACATTTAACTCAGCACCATCAGCAGAGACAGGAGATCAAGGCAGGTAAGCTTGAAAATTGAAGGAAGAGTTCAGTTATAAAAGAATTTGATTGGGAGAGATCATTTCACAGAGTGAAGGGAGGAAATGGAGTTGGGGGGCAGGGACAGACTGTGCATCAATGTCTTGACCCTGGAACATTAAAAGCACTCCCTCCATTGTTTGAAGATTAAAATTGCATCAAAAAGGATTCTGCAAGGGCTTGTTTTTTGTTTTGGCAGTGCACTGCCAAATGAGGAGATCAGGATCGAGAAGCATCTTTCTCATTGTAGCTGGCAAACGCTGAGCAATGGAGCTTTAGCCAGCTCCAGCGTGCAGCCTCCCGGGACCTCGCTAAGTCTTTACAAAATTGTGGAAAGATCACGGAATAACAAGGGCCAGCATGGAAAATTGAATGGTTTTTACATTCTTCCTTCTTGACTAATAGTCAATGATATCACAACCCATTTAACAGCCTAGTTACAAGCACTTGACAAATCTTGGATAAGTTGAATGTAAAGATTGATGCGGTTTCTTTGCAGACTATCATATACACTCATTAGCTGAGTGACTGAATGTTTTTGGCTCAGAGTTGTGCACGAGGCTGATTTTTATTTTTGCTGTCGCAATCGCAACTTGATGTGGTCATGCAGTGGTCATGTTACTGAACTAGATCCTTGAAGCCTGGGTTAATAATCCAGAGATTGTGACTTCAAATCTCTACCATGGTGCTTTGAGAATGTGAATTCAGTTTGTGTAAATGACATAGCGGTCTGGCATCAGAACAGATTGACAAAGAGCCTGACTAATGCCATTACCTGGTCCAGGCATTGTCTCACACCATGCTATTAATTCTTCAGTATTTTCCAAAGTGGTTAAAAAGCTGGGAAACTTCGGACTGAAAATAAATGCTAGTTTCAATGCCCAAAAATAAATAAACTGTCTCTCTTGATTTGGAAGTACAGTGAGAATGTAGATACTCCCAATATGGTGTATTCCAATATGATGGATGGAGCTTTGTCAAGTACTGGTTCTGAATTAGAGACAATTCCCCAACATTACTGGCAATGCTACTGGTAGGGGTGCATGATGGTTGTGGAATTGGTGGTGGTAAAGGCAAGTAACAATCAGGTACTACAACAAAGCAAAGCCTAGTGGAAAATTTATTCCTAGGTCCACTCGTACAGTTTGTCATGTTGGCCATGAAAGGAATAGCAGAGACTGGAAACTAATTGGGAAATACGGGATGACAACACTCATACAAAATTTCAAGTGGGGTGAGGGGTTAAGAAAACTAATTTCCCTAGGGATGGGGAAGATGTTGTAAAATACTCAGATAGTTGATTTTGAAGTTAGTTGGTAGTTTCGAATTTAGCTGGCTTGATACCAGGTGGTACAGGTTTTCATGTTACAATACTGCAGTGGTTTTTCATAGCAGCTTCAGGAAAGAAGATTGTATTCCCTAAGGCAGCAAATAGGAAGTGGTTTTCAAGAGGGAATAATCAGGCTTGAACTCTAATTGTAATAGTTCTGATGGGCTGAAAGATCTTTTCCTTTTCTTGAGTTTTCTCTCTGTATTTATAGCCTTGGTAGAAGCTTGGTTCAAGTCTAATGGTTGGCCTGGTAAGAGATACAAGGAGTAAGAGAAAAGCAGTGCAAATTTAAAAATATTATACATTAATTGTCTTAATAGAAGTGAAGAGCTCAGTTAGTTGTGTGCAGTGATTCTGAAGTGGAGAAATACATTTATTTATCTTATGATGTAGGAGGAGAACAGAATATTGCCATATTCTTATGGGTCATCATTGGCATTATCAGTAACTCGCTAAGCTTCCTTTGACAGCAGTTTCTAAGCCACAAACTCTAAACCCAGGTTTAAAGTGTTAGCCCACAAGGGCAGACTGAATAAACTTGGCTTGTATTCCCTTAACTTTCATTGATTAAAGGGTGATCTACCCCTGATAACTCAAGATCCCAGCTCCTTGGGGCAGAAAGGTTTATGGAAGATTTAGCAGAGGCGTTCAGATTTAGAAATGTTGAGTTAGGAGAAATGGTTTCCACTTGAAGGAGGGTTGCAAGCAGAATTCACAGATTATTATCAAAAACAATAGAGAGAGGAGGAGGAGGATTTGTTTTTTTACATAGAGAGTTGTTATGATCTGGAATGCACTGCCTGACTCAGAAACTAGTGTGCTTCCAATTGAGTCATAGTCGGCATCGTTTCACTGTAACAAGTGACTATTACTGCTTCCTTCAAATAACACAGTCACTTTTTGGCAACATAGTTCTGACACTGGCTGAAGATAAGGGAAGCAAGATTACATGTGGTCCCTCAGATATATTGACCCCACGAATGGTCGCCTCTCTCCACTATGGCAGGGCAGTCCTAGCTTTGCAATCCAGTGGAAGCTGGAGAGAAACACTGATCAAAAATAAGATAACCGCAAGATTTAAATCTTTACGCAAACTGGGCAAACAAATTTGTTATCTTTGTGCGTTTGCCACTTTTCCATTGGGTATATAAATCTTCTGAAGTTAAAACAATAAATATCTTTTGGCCTTGTCAGAATGGTATGTAGTTTGCAGTTACTGTGTGCTCTCATGGCCAGGATTTGTCAGTTGAAAGCATGCAGCTTAAGTGGAACCCAGTGAGCTTTGCAGCAGAGCTCATCAAAACTCTGGAAAGTGCTTTCGGGAGTCTTAATGAGATCAGCAGACAGAATATTTCACCGTAAATACTCAAGTTCTGTGAAAGTGCCGACTAATCTTCCTCGTAGATGGAACCGCTCAAACGCACTTCTTATAGCTGGGTCAGAACACAAAATGTAAAGCAGTGGATTAACGCACCTCTGAGGATTCGCCTATCGGCTGGGGCCCTGTCTTGATTTTGGATTGTGTCGTGTCTGATGTTTTGTCTCCTCTGCATCAGTCTTTGTTTATTGCACCGCTCCAAACTCATTTTCTTCCCATCCACTAATTACCATTCCCATCTCTCTACTGGATAGATGTGCAACTAACGATTTCCACTCTGAGTCTTATCAAAGATGAACAAAGACCTTGAAGATGCTTTATTGAGTTTTGCGGACACTTTTCTCCGATATAAACACTAAGGTCAATGCAATAAATTTCCATGACTCTAAGTTGAGTAATTACAGTTATATCACCTCCAAATCTCCAAATTTCCAAGGAATAAAAGCCAATTTTGGCTTCAATAATATGTCAATACAGTCCTGGTACCAGTCCAGTCAATTTCCTTTGTACCCACTCCAAAGCTTCAACACCCTTCCAAAAGCATGGTGCCCAGAGTTGGACATAATGCTCCAATTGAGACTTAATCATTGTTTCATTAAATGTTTTCTGCAACAATAGTCTATGCAAACAGAATTTATTTGGTGAAGTGTTTTTGAATTTTTGTCTTCAACAGTCTATTCGGTTTAAACGCAAGTAAAATATAGCTGTAGCTTCTAGCTTGATAACTAAGACAAAACAGGTTTATATCAGTCTTAAAATAAAAGAGGAAAGATACTTATATGACAAAGGACTTTTTTTGTCAAATAATTCAAAATTGGCATCAAAGTCCATTCACAGAAAAAGTCGCAGAGTTTTAGTTAA
Organism: Chiloscyllium plagiosum; assembly: GCF_004010195.1. Classification (NCBI taxonomy): domain Eukaryota; kingdom Metazoa; phylum Chordata; class Chondrichthyes; order Orectolobiformes; family Hemiscylliidae; genus Chiloscyllium; species Chiloscyllium plagiosum. The sequence goes on along the minus strand of NC_057718.1, from coordinate 6,233,420 downwards.
AAAAAAATGCCTCTCACATTTACTTTTGAAATTGTCTTCCTTTTATTAACTCAGGCTTAGGATGTATATTGACAAAAATGGGTTTTAAATTTAAGATGGATTATGCATTATAAAAAGAAGCAAGGCACCAACGTCAACCAGATTTAAAGGCACCTTAGTAATATTTCATAGTTGAGGTTACACAGTGAGACTAAAGATGTGCAGGTTAGGTGGATTGGCCATGGAACGTGTGGGGCTTGGGGGCTTATGAGGATGGCATGAAGGGCTGGTTTTGGTTGACAGTCTATTTAGAAAGGTTAGGGCAGGTGTGATGGGCCAAATGGCCTTTTTCTGCTCTGTTGGGATTCTCTGATTCTTGTCAGGGATTTGCAGTTAGCCTATGGTACTGTGGGACATCAATCAGGCACTCAATGCTTAAATGTATATTGGTTGCCATCTGGATGTTATATTAAATTGGCTTCTGCATCTGGAATCCACTAAAACATCTGCACAGATACTTCATATATATTCACAGTTTGGCACTTGCAAGCTGTAAAGATACACATGAGGTGTGGAGAGATGAATGCATTTGAACTGCTGAGTTGAGTCCGGGAGAATTGCGGAATGTGTCACAGAAAATTAGCAGAAATAAGATTATATTGCTTTGGTTGAACCTGGGGACCATTTCTAGGTGATATAAGATCACAACAGGGAGCAGACACTGAAAGGACTGCATTGGACTGTATCAAGACATCCAGCTGAATATATCTGTGGAAGGAGCTACATGTTTTATTACTCAGGACAGGCATCTTTCCTACATAGTGCTTTCATGCTTTTCTTGTTCTGGTGTTGAATGCACAGGGATTGATTGAGTTGCAGATAATTTTGAGGGAAAAATGGATATGTCTTTGAAACAAAGGAATGTAACAAGGCCATGGGGAGAGAATGTGGCTCTGAGATTGGCTTTGGATTAATAAAGTGAAGAAGTACTCAGATTGGCCTTCTTGGATACTGTAATATTTGATGGTTCAATGGGTCATTTCCCATTGCCATCCATTGGCAGTTCTGCATGAAGAAAGTTCTTTGACCATCTTGACTAAGCAGGGACGCTGGTACAGCAATAAAACCACTGTGTTAGTAATTCAAAGGACCAGGCCATTACTGTGGGAGTCAATGATTCAAAATCTATCACGGCAGCAGTTGGAAATGAAATTCAGTTCATCAAAGTGTGAACTTGAAAGCAAGCCTCAGTAATAGTGAGTTTAACATTGATTCTTGTAAAAACCTATCTGGATTTATGAATGTCCCTCAAGGAAGGAAAACAACCATTTTTGCACAGCCTGGCTCTCATATGGAGCCCGGGACCCACAGCAATGTGGTTGACCCTTAACCAAGCAAGACATTCAGTTCAAGGGCGACAAATGTTGTCCTTTGTTGTGTGTACTGTGGAAGAAAAAGCAATATTTCGTAGTGCACAGCCTGGAAGGTGGTCTGGACTGGAAATATAACCTTAGTGGTTATTGTTACACTCAGCTGAGCCAGATGACATGCACATGCACACAATCAGAGCACATTGGTATCTACACATGGAGCAGCTAGATCTTGACTTTTAGTCTAATTATAATAATGGGCAAAGGAAATCTTCAGCTTGGTTTACAATTTTCCATAGAACATACAACATAGAACATTACAGCGCAGTACAGGCCCTTCGGCCCTCGATGTTGCGCTGCCCTGTCATACTAATCTGAAGCCCATCCCACCTACACTATTCCATCTACGTCCATATGCCTGTCCAACGATGACTTAAATGCACTTAAACTTGGTGAATCTACTACCGTTGCAGGCAAAGCATTCCATACCCTTACTACTCTCTGAGTAAAGAAACTATCTCTGACATCTGTCTTATACCTATCTCCCCTCACTTTAAAGTTGTGTCCCCCCCGTGTTTGCCGTCCCCATACTTGGAAATCAGGTCCAGTGAGCC
>NC_057718.1:6155772-6230645 GCF_004010195.1 Chiloscyllium plagiosum | reverse complement strand
ACCACATTTGCTATCCTCCAGTCTCAGGCACTATTCCTTGTAGACAATGATGATTTGAAGATCAATGTCAAAGGCTCGGCAATCTCTTCCCTTGCTCCCCAGAGGATCCTAGGATAGATCCCATCCTGCCCAGGGGACTTGTCTATTTTCACACTCTGCAGTATTTCTAATACCTCTTCCTTGTGAACCTCAGTCTCTTCTAGTCTAGATGCAAGTCCCTCTGTATCTTCCTCACCATTTTCATTTTCTATAGTGAACACTGTCGAAAAATATTTATTTAGTGCTTCCCTTATCTCCTCTGACTCCACACACAACTTCCCACTAGTATCCTTGATTGGCCCTAATTTAACTCTCGTCATTCTTTTATTCCTGACATACCTATGGAAAGCCTTGGGGTTAACCTTGATCCTATCCGCCAGCAACTTCTCATGTCTCCTCCTGGCTCTTCTGAGCTCTCTTTTTGGGTCTTTCCTGACTTCCTTGTAACCCTCAAGCGCCCTAACTGAGTTTTCACATTTTGTCCTAGCATAAGCCTTCTTCTTCTTCTTGACCAGGGATTCCACTCTCTTAGTAAACCACGGCTCACGCGTTCTATATCTTCCTCCTTGCCTGACAGGTACATACTTATCTAGGGCACACAAGAGCTTTTCCTTGAATAAGCTCCACATTTTTAATGTGCTCATCCCCTGCAGTTTCCTTCCCCATAGCTAATGCTTCGTAAAATGAGGATGATAACGCAACATTTTTTTCACAAAACTGCGCAAAGTCCAAAGTTGCACCTAGCAAGAACTTATCTTATGGTGAACAGGTTTTAGAAGCAGCAGGGTGAATGATTTAGTGGGATTGAAGGATAATTACAAATGGATGGGCGAAATTGGAAGGCAGTTGGCCCCTAAGCTGTTCCGAATGTTGAAATCACATGGCCAAGCAAGGCAGTCAGTCACGAATGAGTAATATGGCATTTAAAATGGCAACGGCATGTTTTACTGCAGCTTGGCGTTAGCAGGGAGAAGGACTGCAGAAACTCTCCTCAGAGATTAAACAGGCTGGGTAGAATCCACGCTAAAACGACTGTATATGGAAGCAGTAGACTATTGGACCACAAAGCCCTTTTTCGTTCCATATTTCTCTTTGCTGTTTTACGCACACAGATGCAGTCATGATCCAACTCCTACCTTCAGGGAGAAAATGCTTTACATCTCACGCAATTAAAAAAACACATAAGTCCTCCGAGTCCAAGCAATCACATTGTCAAAATAGAACTAAATGAGCTGAGGTACTTTGCATGAGCAAGATCATTTTAACTTTGTCCTTTCAGGCAATGAGTATATTCTAAATCATAATAACTTGTGAAGTATAATGCTGTGTCCACTCGTTATTTACCCTCCAGCAAGGAGAAGTGGTTTCTCTGTCCACATCAAATCAAATCCTCACATTGTCCTGAACACTTTGATGATTTTGAAAATTGTTGAGTACAGTGTATATAATATATCTTTATCTGCATTCTTGGGATGTGGACATTTCAGGAAATGTCTGTATTTATTGGTCACTGACAATTGGCCTTGCCAAGGTGGTGGTTGAATGCCTTCTTGGACAACTGCAGCCCATCGGGAATGATGGTCTAATGGTATTATCACTGAACTGTTAATCCAGAGCTCCAGATAATGTTCTGGGGACCCAGATTGGAATCCAGCCACGGCAGATGCTGTAATTTGAATTCTATAAAAGTAAAGCCAAATGAAATCATTATGACCATGAAACAGTGCTGAATGTCAAGAAAACCCATCTATTTCACCAATGTCCTTTAGAAAAAGAGATCTGCCATCCTTGCCTGGTCTGCCCTACATGTGACTTCAGGCCCACAGCAATGTGGTTGAGTCAATGCAATTAATGTTTGCTTATGCAGTGATGCCCACATCCTGATATTGCTCCCACAACAATGTTACATAGGAGTGTTCCAGGGATTTTGACCCAGGGAACTGAACAATCTCACAAACGTGGCTGAAGGAGACATGTTTGGCACACTAGCCTTCATTGCTCAGTCCTTGGTGTATAAGAGTTGGGAAGTCATATTGAGGTTGTACAGGACATTGGTGAGGCCTCTTCTGGAATACAGAGTCCAGTTCTGGTTGCCCAGTCATAGGAAGGAGATTATTAATCTGGAGAGGGTTCAGAAGAGATTTACCAGGATGTTGCCAGGTGTGGAAGGTTTGAGTTGTAAAGAAAGTCTGGAAAGACTTATAAAGAGAGGCTGGGGGTTTTCTTTTCACTGGAGCCTGGAGGTTGAGAGGCAACCTGAGAGAAATTTATTAAGTAATGAGAGGTATAGACAAGGCTAATTGTCATTGTCTTTTCCCTCGGATGGGAGATTTCAAGACCAGAGGGCACATTTTTAAGGTGAGAGGAGAGAGATTTGAAAAAGACTTGAGAGGCAAGTTTTTTTGCAGAGGGTGGTTCACGTGTGGATGAACATCCTGAGGAAGTGGTGGATGCAAGTTCGGTCACAACATTTAAAAGACATTTGGATAAGTATGTGAACAAGAAAGATTTGGAGCAGGCAGGTGGGACTAGTTTGGTTTGGGATTCTGTTCAGCATAAACAGGTTAGACCGTAGGGTCTGTTTCCATGTTGTATGACTCTCTGACTCTATGATAAATATTGTTTCTGGACAAGTGGATTAGTTTATTATCATAAGGCCAAAGGTCAACGTGTCAGATCTGTTTGCTGGTCTTCTGTTGTTGCTTCACTGGCGTGTTGCTCAGAATAAACAAAGGGAAGGGAATTGGAAAATCTGACAGTTCAAAAATACAGTCCAGAAAGTCAGGAGGTATGAACAATTCAGATGCAGAAGAGAAGGAGTTTGGAGAGTTGAATGGGTATGAAAATGAATTCAAGACTCCTGCTTCATTCATAGGAAGTGGGTATTGTTGGTATTAGTTGCCCATTACTAACCATCCTTGAGAAGGTGATGTGCGCACATATTGAACCACTCAAGTCCATATGGTTTAGGGTATACCCACAATATTATTAGGGAGGAAGTCCCAGGATTTTGATTCAGTGATGCAGGAACTGCAATATGATTTTAATTCAAGATAGTAATTGGCTTGGAGGGAATCTTCTTAGTGATGTTTTTATGAGTCAATTGTTCTTATTTTTCTATAAAACCATAAGAAATATGAACAGGAGTAAGTTGATTGGCTCCTTGAGCCTGCTCCAGCCTTCAATAGGATTAGGCTGATCCAACATTCCTGATGTCCACTTTCCTGCCCTTGCCCCATAAGCCTTAATTTCCTGACAGATCAGAATCTACCTTTCTCAGCCTTAAATATCCACAAGGACTCTGCCCCTGCAACCCTGTTGTGTCAAGGACTCTCAACCCTCTGAGACAAGAAATTCCTCCTCAACTCAGTCTTAGATTGGTGTCCTTTTATCTCAGACTAAGCCATCTGGCCCTAGACCTAGACTTTCCCATGAGGGGAAACCTTCTCTCAGCCTTTACCCTGCCAAGCCTCTTAAGAAGACTCAATGTTTCAATGAGAATTGGTAGATCGACGTTTCAGGCATAAGTCCTTCATCAGGAATGAGGCTGGGAGCCTTGGGGTGGAGAGATAAATGGGTGGGGGTGGTACTGGTGGAAGGTAGCTGAGAGTGCAATAGGTGGATGAGGTCGGGGTAAAGGTAATAGGTGAGAGAGGAGGGTGGAGCGGATAGGTGGGAAGGAAGATGGACCCAGTGGGACAGGTCATGATGGTGATGCTGAGCTGGATCGTTGGAACTGGGAAAAGGTGGGGGGACGGGAAATGAGGAAACTGGTGAAATCCACATTGATGCCGTGGGGTTGGAGGGTCCCGAGGCAGAAGATGAGGTGTTCTTCCTCCAGGTGCAAGTGGTGAGGGAGTGGCAATCGAGGAGGTCCAGACCTGCATGTCCTCGGCGGAGTGGGAGATGGAGTTAAAGTGTTCAGCCACGGGGTGGTGGGTTGGTTGGTGTGGGTGTCCCAGAGATATTCTTTGAAGCACTCTGTGAGAAGGCATCCAGTCTCCCCAATGTAGAGGAGACCGCATTGGGAGCAACAGATACAATAAATGACGTGTGGAAGTGCAAGTGAAACATTGATGGATGTGGAAGGCTCCTTTGGGGCCTTGGATGGAGGTGAGGGATGCGGTGGCGGGGGAAGGAATTGCAAAACTTGTGCCCACCTATCCACTCCAACTTCCACTCCGACCTATCACCTTTACCCCCACCTCCATCCACCTCTTGGGACAATTATGACTTTACTTTATTTATGTGACTAGTCGAGTTGAGCTTCTGGTTAATGTGGCTGATCCAGTTAAATTCTGGTCAAGCATTTAGATTGGTGAGATAGTGGGGATTTGGGAATACTCACACCTGTTCAGGTGTTAAAGTGAAGACGGATAATGGAAGCATCAAGGTGACGAGATGCAGTAAGCCTGGTTTCCAAGGAGTGACACCTTCAGTCAGCTGGTTACAGACAATCATTAATGAAATGATGCTGGTGATAGAGAGCTCAATTTGAGCAGCGTGTCATATGGAAAGCAAAATCAGATAGCCATAAAACAAATGGGAAGAAAATACAAGTGCTTACAAATCATGTGTATTTGAATTAATCTGATAAAGTATTAATCAGTGAAAGCATTGATAAAGCTGGATTATGAAACGTAATGACTCAAGTGAAAAAAGATGATAGAACCGATTCTGACCTTGCACTGATCTGGTTGTTTATTAGTACGTGGCTCAGCTCGTAACCTTGTGACTGAAAACGTTACACCAACCACAATCGACGTTTCGTGGACTTCAGCTCCAGGCAACGTGTACAACTATCGTGTCACCTGGAAATCTCTCTTTGATGATGATAGTGGAGAAAAGTGGGTCCCTGGATACAGCACCACAACAACACTGGAGAATCTACGGCCAGAGACCAAGTACCAGATCAGGATTTATGCTTCATACGGCAGTGGGGAAGGAGATCCGCTTGAAGGAACAGAAACCACTGATGGTACAGTAAATCATGCCAGTATGACAAGCCTTACCTTTTATACTGTAATAATCATGTTTTGAATGGCTCTCGTGCAGACCTGTCACCATATTTTTAAATAAAGCAAAGAGCTGCAGATGCTGGAGATCTGAAACAGAATCAGAAACTGTTGGAGAAACTCAACAGGTCTGACAGCATCTGTGGGAAGAGTGAGAGACAGAGTTCATATTTTGAGTCCAGTGACTCTTCTTAAGAACATATTCTTAAAGTTAGGATGCCTTATCCTATTGTCCAATAAACCTCTCACTATGAGAATATAATGTGTGAAATAATCCCTTTCTCTTTTTAACTCATCCATTTCCTCTCTACTACTGAAAAGTTGACTTGTGTCCTGTTTGATGGACACTACCTTTTCTCCAATAACTTGCATCTGTGGCAACCTTCAGGCCCTAGTCTGGTGGCTTTGCAGACACAGGTGATACCATAGCCAGGTCTGGTATTGCTTATACATGTCATAATGCATGTATATAGTGCTGCTTACAAGGGGATTTCTGAATAGCAATCTAGGGTGGCTCAGTGGTTAGCATTGCTACCTCACAATGCCAGGGATACAGGTTTGATTCCAACCTCAGGCAACTGTCTGTGTGCAGTTTGCACATTCCCTCTGTGTTTGTGTGGCCTTCCTCTGGGTGCTCCGGTTTCCTCCCATTGTCCAAAGTTGTGCGGGTTAGGATGGATTGGCCTCGCTAAATTCCCCATTAGTGTCCAGGGATGTGCAGGCTTGGTGGGTCATCCATGGGAATTGCAGGGCTACAGAGATTGGGTGATATGCTCTTCAGAGGATTGGTGTCGACTTGATGGGCTGAATGGCCTGTTTCCACACTGTAGGGATTCTATGATGGCTGTCCAACATTGGTAGACCTGTCCTTTTGCCAGGTCTTCCAGAGCTGATTTGAGTCTCATTTGGTTAAGATCAACCAATTTAGCACTGACTGATGATCAACTTTAGAACATCCCTGATGTGTCCACTTTCTTGATGATTAATACTTAACTGTATCAACTTACTCAGCAGATAAGAGCAATCCATTTACCTTAAATAGATTCTTAATTTGTGCGGTTGTATAAAACCTGCGATAGCAAGTTGGCTGTCTGCTTTACATCTCTGCTCTGATGTCAGCAGAGACTCAGTGTGCTCTGTCAAGCACAGTGTAAAAAGCTTCTGCAGCATTGTGTTGGGAAAGAGCAGTGGAAATACCCCAGTACCCTAGTCAATCTTTATCCCTTACCTAATAAATTGCAAGTAGATGACCTGGTTGTGATTGTCTGTGGGAGCTTACTATTTGTAGTTTGTTTGCCTCTTTTCTCTAAATTCCCTGCATTTCCAGTATTGGTGAGATTTATAGAGTCTTACAGCACAGAAACAGATGCTTCGGAACAACTCGTCCATGCCAACCAGTTTTCCTAAACTGAACTAGTATCATTTGCCTGCATTTTGCCCCTCTAAACCTTTCCTAACCATGTACCTATTCAGATGCCTTTTAAATATGGTAATTGTACTCACCTCTAGCATCTCCTCGGCAGCTCGTTCCACACACACATCTCTGTGTGAAGAAGGTGTCCCTCGGGTCCCTTTTTAATCTTTCTTCTCTCATCTTAAATCTATTTCCCGGTGTAGGGGAGTCCAAAACTAGAGGGCAAAGACCTTAGCTTTTTACCTTATCCATCCCCCTTATGATTTTGTCGGCCTCGATAAGATCACACCTCAGCGTCCTACACTCCATGGAAAAAAGTGCCGGTCTATCCTTATATCTCAAACCCTCCAGTCTTGGTAACATCCTGGTAAATCTTTTTTGCAAACTTTTCAGTTTAATAACATACTTTCATAGCAGGGCTATCAAAATTGTATGCCGTACTGCAAAAGTGGCCTTACCTGTCTCTTGTACAGCCCCATGATGTCTTAACTCTTGTATCAATGCTCTGACAAATAACTTACCAGGAAGTTGTCTGGGCTGGATAGTTTGAGTTATGAAGAGAGATTGAACAGGCTGGAATTGTTTCTCTTGGCACAGAGCAGAATAAGAGGGGACATGATTGAATTGTTTAAAATTATGAGGGGCATAGATTGGGTAGATATTTCCCCTTGATAGAGGGATAAATAACCAGGGGGTACAGGTTTAAGGAAGGGGCAGAAGATTTAGTGGAGGTGTGAGGGAAAGTGCTTGAACCCAGAGGATGGTAGGAATCTGAAACTCACTGCCTGTAAGGGTGTAGAGGTAGAAACCCTTGTTACATTTAAGAAGTATTTAGATGTGTACTTGTGATGCCAAGCCATACAAAGTTATGGGTCATGTGCTGGGAAAGGAGATTAGAATGGTTAGGTTGGTGCAGATTTGATGGATGAAAGGACCTTTTTCTGTACTGCAGACCTCTATGGCTCCATTCCTACACTTCAAAAGTTAACCAAACTGACTTGTCAAAAAAAAAATCAACTCCAACATCTTTCTCTTCTACTGTTGAACAGCTACACCAGAGGCTAAGATGTTGACCATATCAGACGAAACGGTCAACAGTTTCCGTGTGAGGTGGCTACCAGCTCCAGGCAATGTCCTGAACTACAGACTCTCGTACCGACCAGCCACAGGAGGAAGGGCCATTGGAACCAAGATTCCTTCTCACGTGACCACCACTGTCCTAAGGCGACTCAGTCCTCAAACAACGTACAATATCTCTGTGATTCCAATGTACAGAAAAGCAGAAGGGAAATTAAGATCAGGACAAGGAACCACAGGTGAGATGGTTGTATCTGAACCACCTAAACTGAGATATAAAAGCTTTCTGAATTGATATTCCCAACCAGCAAGTCTTATTTTTAAGATTTCTGCCAGTTATACGTCTTAAGATAAAGTCATCATAATCCATAAGAATTAGGAGTAGGCCATTCAGCCCGTCAGGTCTGCTGCACCAGTAATTTAGATCATGGCTGATCTGACATTCCTCACACCCACTTTCCTGCCCATTTACCATAACTCTTGGTGTGTCGGCTGATCAAAAATCTATCTGTTTCAGCCTTAAGTATGCACAAGGACTCTGCCCCCCCTCTATAGCTCTCTGTGGGAAGAAGTTTCAAAGACTCACAACCCTCTGAGAGAAGTAATTAACCTTTATATCAGTATGAAATTGGTGCCACTTTATCCCAGAGGACAGCTTTCACATTCGAGAGAGACAATTGATGGTGAGTTGAACCGGAGGGTCACCACACCTCAAATAAAGGCAGGATTTGGGAAGGTGGGCCTTTCGTTGTAACCTCAGCTTGTTTGGCATCCAACCCATACTGTTCGCACAAATCTGCTTCACAAAGCAGCATTGAGGCAATTGAGTGATGGTACGATTAAAGACTTGTGTTCTCGTGTCAGTCCAAGCACTTTTGAACACACAACCCGGCTGACATTACCATGAGGGACATGCTATTCGAGGAGACATTAAACTGTAGCTCAATCTGCCCTCTCAGTTTGATGTAGAAGATCCCATGGCACTATTCCAAAGAATGTCCTGGCCGATATCCTGGACAATATTTATCTGTTCGTCAATGTTACAGAAATGCAGATTGCCAGAGTGCTGTTTGTGAGATCTTGCTGTGCACTTGTTAATTGCTCCCCTTTTCTTTTCCATGACAATAGGCAATGACTGCTTCAATTAAACGTCATCATCCGACGTCGCCAATAGCAGTTTCTGTGTTGAAGTGCAGTGAGAACAAATCACTGTCCTCAATTCTCCTGGCCATCTGTAAGGCCCTTAACTACTTGACTTCAGACCTGTCAACATTGCTTGGCCTGTCCTAATGTTTGATTCTTTGTCTCTCCCGGGAGATTCTCTAGGCTGCCAGATGGGTGGGGAGTGCTGGTGTTGTGTTGACAAGACATTAAAACTATACGGGTCACGCTGGGAGTTGTGTTGTTCTGTTCCTGCCTGCATTTTAATATGCTGATATTTAGTAAATTGTTTTAATGTGTTGCATTCAGTACTGTTTGTGATGACATCCTGTCATTAACACTGGATCGTTTCCCACTCTTCAACAGCCTCTCCATACAAACCTCCACAAAACTTACAAACTTCCGAACCTGCCCGGACGAGCTTCAGAGTCACCTGGGACCCCTCCCCGGGGGAAGTCACAGGGTATAAGGTCATCTACCATCCCAGGGGAAGAGAAGAACAACAGGGAGAAATGGTACTGGGGCCATATGATACAACCGTGGTACTGGAAGAGTTGAGGTAAATACAGTGTTGTTTATAAAGAGATAATCCTTGAGAACTGAGGGGAGGAGGAATTTCTTCAGCGAGAGGGTGGTGAATGTCATAGAATCCATGCAGTTCACATAGAGGTCATTTGGCCCATCCAGTCCACACTGATCATCTGAAGAGCACCCCACCTGTAGCCACCCTATCCCTGTATTTCCCATGACTAAGCCACCTATCCTGGACACTATGAGCAATTTAGCATGGCCAATTCATCGAACCTGCATTTCCTTGGACTACTGGAGGAAATCGGAGCACCAGGAGAAAGCCCACACAGTCACCCAAGGATGGGATTGAACCTGGGTCCCTGGTTGCAGTGCTAACCACTGACCCACCACGTCACCCTGTGGAATGTGTTGCCACAGAAGACTGTGGAGGTCAAGTCATTGAGTGTGTTTAAGCTAGATGAATTCTTGATTAGTAAAGGGATCAAAAACTAAGTGGAAAAGGCAGGAGAATGGGGTTGAAAAACATATCAGTTATGATCGAATAATGGAGCAGACCTGATGGGCTGAATGGCCTAATTATGCTCCTATATCTTCTTGCTAGAGTATACTTTAGAATGATGCTAACATAACCAGTTTAATCCTGAGCTTATTAATCATGGAAGATTGCTCCTGGCTTCCCCGCATTCTTTGTTTGGAAAGGGATGACCTTTTGGAACTGAGATGAGGAAGAATTCATTCCGCCAGTAATACCCCTCCAGGAAGATGCCTGTGGTCCTTCATAGACTAATTACCATCTACTAGAGAAAATCTGGAAATATGTTTAGTTAAGAGCTTGAATTATGATATTGAGATCCCCTCTTTTGATTTTACTGACTTTATAGAGCAGTCACCAATGACAAGTTGTAGCTTCCTGCCAGAAATAGATGAAAGTAATCAAGATGCATGTCAGTGAGGAAGACTGGTTTCCTCTCTGTCCCTCCACCAGGATGTAACAGGGACCATATGCTCAGGGTGTCTATACATTGTTTTAATAAGGCCCTATCTTATTTTAAAAATACATTCATGTGAATGTGATCATCGCTGGCTAGCTGAGCATTTATTGTCCATCAGTAATTGGTCTAGAACTGAATGACTTGTTTGGCTATTTCAGAGTGAATTCCCTTGCTGTGGGCCTGGGTAAGGATGGCGGCAGATCTTCTTCCTTAAAGGCATTTGTTGCAGCAAAAGCTAACATTGGGTAAATGGCTACTGTTTAATTCCAAATTTGGGCTCATGCAGTTCAGTGGTGGTGTCCCTACCTCAGAGCCATGAAGTCCTACCCATGACAGAAGTGTGTCATAACAACATCTCTGAACAGGTTGAATAAATTTCTTTTTCCATTTTACATTTTTGTCAAATTCCTATTTTGCCATGGTGGGATATGAACTCATATTCCCCAGAATATTGGGGCAGGCTGAATCACTGGCTGAGTAACATTACCATAATGCCACCAACTCCCTTGATGGCTTGATTCTAGTGCATCTGAGAATAATGTTTGATTATTTTGATGTGGGAATGGCTTGTACTGTGGATTTTCTCTTAAATTAATGTTGTGTTTAGATTATTTGGTTCAATTTTGCGTCCTGCCGCCCAGTGGTATGTCTGAAAGACTCAGAGAGGTGAAAAATGGGCTGGTTGGGTTGATGGTGTGGCCAGTCCTATATTCCACAGGGCACATTGTTGGGAGCACTAGCTCATGTCAAGTGTTGGACCCCACTATAGGTTCCAAGCATCCTTGGACTCCCAACTAAATGTTTGCACTCAAATTCAAATGGGAGACTGTCCTGTTTTATCCCAATAAGTTTGAAGTTTCATGCTCATCTCCATGCAGGAGGATTTCTCCATGCATTACCTGACTTAGTTTTGTAACTTCATTTCAGTGTTAAACACAATAACTGGAGCCAGTTGCACTGTAAGCCATTGTATGTCTCGGTCCAATTTAGACTTTAGCTCCCACTCCAGCTTGTGCCATCTTCAGGTTAAGTGGGGTTCAAGATTGGGAATTGTTAACTAAGAGCTCAGAAATGGAATGAATTCCCAATTTTGAAGCCATGTGGAATCCTTTGGGATTCTCCTGCTCATCTTGCATGTCTCTGTCAGGAGAATAACACAACTCCTGGAAAAATAGGATACTGTTTACCCTGTTCTTCTAAGATTTCTGAAGCTTTTACACTGAGACTTTGGGGACGAGAGGGGAATGCCCTGGCAGTCTAACTTTATTTTTATAGTTTCCATGTTTGTGGAGCTAAATATTTAAAATGAAGGTTACCCATGTAATTATCTCATGTCTGCTAGTGGAGGTACTCTATCCTGGGGTACTCAGTTTTGGGTATACTCTACTGCATTTAGTTTTTTTAAATTAATTCATGGGACAGTGTTGTCTCTGACTAGGGCAATGTTTATTGACCATCCCTAATTGCCCCAGAGGACATTTAAGAGTTAACCACATTGCTGTGGGTCTGGAGTCACATGTAGACCAGACCAGGTAACAATGGCAGTTTCCTACCCAGAAGAACATTAATGAGTCAGATAGGCCTTTTCGCCAACAATCAACTCATGGTCATCGTTACACTCTTAATTCCTGATTTCAAATTCCACCATCTACCATGGCAGGATTATGAACCCAGGTCCCCAGAATATTACCTGGGTTTCTGAATTGATAATCCAGTGATAGTACCACCAGTCCATTGCCTCCCTATTAAACATCCTCAACCTCGCGAATACATTCCAGCCCACAACTCTCTGCCATTTATCTATTAGTTCACATGTAAATCTATCGATCTATCCATGAGATGATGTCTGCCTACTGAGTTTCTGCTATCTGTCCCTTTGTAGTACATTGATGGCTGGATTTATGGCCCAATCTTGATGGGCCAAGTTTTGAAAATTGGTGGTTCAAATGGAAGTAAAAACAAGCTACTGAGAAATGATGTGTTGATTTGCCTCAATAAGTTTAAGGATTCATTTATGCATTGTCAGAGGTCTCAGGCGACTCCTGTTTAATCATGCAGAACTCTAAATTTTTATGCATCTTTTGTTTTTAAAGTTCGGCCATTTAAGCTCTTCCAAATGTGTACTATTGGAAGGAGAAAGGCTGAACCTTTTGTAATTTGCTGTGTTAAATGTTATTTGTATGAAGAATTCTGGGTGAAGAGCCAAGGGCAGATGTCCACTGAACTTGGAAGAGGGTAGAAGGGGAGAATGAGCTAAAGTAAGGAGAGGTGACATTCCCAAATTTGGGATTTCAGTGTTGATTCTTGGAAAGTATTCTGATTGTGGGGTAATTGAGATCATTGCCTGACCTCACAAAAGGGCAGGGAGCCCTGGTGAGATCAGAGACTTTGAAAATATGGTTTCTTTTCTCTTCTTACTCATAATAAAACAGCAGCAGTGAACTGAAACCGAATAGAATCATCATTACTGACTTGGAAGGAGTGACAGTGATGAAAGAATGATTACAGCCCAGTTTGGGAAATGTGGTGGCTGGTTTGCATTACTCTCTTTGCTGCAAACATCTTCTTTTCATTACACTCTGGTTGACCGAATTGTGTTTCTGCCAGCTTTTGGTTGTCATTTCACCTGAACACAAGGGTCCCTGGGCCAAGAGAAATGATTACTGGTTGACCACTTATCCCCACTCGATAACCATTGATAACTACCCTCTCTTTTTATTCTGCAGAAAATGCTTGGTGGTTGCTTTATCTGTTTTCCATTAGACCATGATGTCACTGTTTTCATATTTATTTTAGCTTCATCCTTTAAGTTTTGTTTTAACTCAAATTTCTTTAGAGTTGAGTCACCTCCCATTGGTACAATTAGATATCAGTGTTCCATATATTTGCTAAACTATGTTACCAGTTTGAGTGGGGAAGGTAAAGACTGAAACAAATTTTGATGCTCATGAGGGAGTTATCATATTTAAACATTTATTTAATGCTGTTTTGATTGCAACCATTTGGAATAGTTTGTCAATCAAAGGCACTCAGTGCTATTAACAACAGCCACATACAGAATGCCTGTAGAATATTTTATCATATTGTTGTTATGTTCTCCATACATAAAACAGCTCGCTGGAAAGCCTGTCTTCCAGCTGAAGCTTTGCTAACCATCTGGTTCCGGCAGAATGATTCCTTTTGCTCTACATTTTGTCAATCTGTTCCTATTTGACCCTAAGCTGAGTTCAAGACTGCACGCACTGTCCAGTGCCACAATTGCCCGCCTCCTTCCGCAAAGTTCCCCTTTCTACCCCTGCCTGAGGTCATTTGCTGCTGAAGCTTCATCCATGACCATGTCACTTCCAGCTTCCGCCATTCCAACATTCTCCTGGCTGCACTTTTCATCCTCCTGAGATCGTCTGGAATTCTGAATCACACAGTACAGAAGGGACTCTTTGGCCTATCAAGTCTGCACTGCCAAAAATACACAGTAGTTCCACTGCCCCACACCAGAACCATGGCCTTGAATGTTACTTCAACAGCAGTCACATCCAGACTCAAACCTGCAATCTTCTGCTCTCAATACCCACAGAAATACCAAACCCCCCCTCTCACTGATAGCCATTATTCTCACTGCTCCATGTAACTGCCAGCGACTCAGATTTAACATTTTCATAGTTGCGTTCAAATGGCCTCAACCTTCACCAGCCTCACCATCCCTCTGCACCAAACCCACCCACCTCAACCTCCAGGATTTGGAGATGCCAGTTTTGGACTGGGGTGAACAAAGTTAAAAATCACACAACACCAGGTTATTGTCCAACAGGTTTAATTGGAAGCACACTAGCTTTCAGAGTGGCGCTCCTTCACCAGGTGGTTGTGGGCCACCTAATGGAGCAGCGCTCCGAAAGCTCGTGCTTCCAATTAAACCTGTTGGACTATAACCTGGTGTTGTGTGATTTTTAACTTTGTACAACCTCCAGGATATTTGCACTTCTTCAGTTCTGGCAGCTTGTGCATCCCTAAGTTTCGTAACTGGATTG
This sequence comes from Chiloscyllium plagiosum, assembly GCF_004010195.1. Taxonomy (NCBI): domain Eukaryota; kingdom Metazoa; phylum Chordata; class Chondrichthyes; order Orectolobiformes; family Hemiscylliidae; genus Chiloscyllium; species Chiloscyllium plagiosum. Next base: position 6,216,391 of record NC_057718.1, on the reverse strand, counting down.
TTAGCACTTATGCCTTCAGCTTTCTGAATACCGAGCTCTGAAATTCTCTCCCTAAATCTTTCTATATCTCTCTCCTCCATTAAGTTAATTCTTTCGAAATTCACACCGACTAGTCATTTCCCTGTGTCTCCCTGTGTGGCACAAGGTAAAGTTTGTTAAATAGTGCTCTGGTGAAATGCCCTCAAACTCTGAGAAGTCCTATGAGCAGCTGGAAGCAGAGATCAGAGATAAAAGGGGATGGAGGCAGATGTAATGGTGGTAGAGGAAGAAGAGATGGGGGCGCGGTTTGTCGGAAACCTCACTTAAAGTACTCCCGCCAAACTCATTCCAAGCTGCTGTGAGAGAAATTGAGGTAGTTTTGGGTCATTTAGGAAGAATGTGGAGGCTTTGGAGAAGACCAAAAGAGGTCTACCAGGATGTGAGAGTGGATTGTATTGTATTATCTGTATGGAAAGGTTAGACAAACTCAGATTGTTTTCACTCGAGCATCAGAAGCTGATGGGTGACCTACTAGAAGTCTATAAAATTATGAGAGGCATGGATAGGGTAGATAGTCAGAGTCTTTTCCAAAGCATAGAATGTCAACCTCTAGGGGACATAAGTTCAAAATGAGAGGGGGAAAGTTTAAAAGAGATATGCAAGGCATATGCTGTTTTTATATAGAGTCTGTTAGTTAGCTGGAACTCACTGCCAGGGGAGGTATTAGATGCAGATACAATAGCAATGTTTAAGAGGCATCTTGACAGGCCGGCTACTTGCGGAGCGTTTCAGAGAACACCTCTGGGACACCCGGACCAACCAACCCAACCACCCTGTAGCTCAACATTTCAATTCGGGAGACAGGCCGGCTACTTGCGGAGCGTTTCAGAGAACACCTCTGGGACACCCGGACCAACCAACCCAACCACCCTGTAGCTCAACATTTCAATTCCCCCTCCCACTCCACCAAGGATATGCAGGTCTTTGGACTCCTCCATCGTCAGACCACAACAAAACGACGGTTGGAGGAAGAACGCCTCATCTTCCGGCTAGGAACCCTCCAACCACAAGGGATGAACTCGGATTTCACCAGTTTCCTCATTTCCCCCCCCCCCAGCCTGTCTGCTGCCTGACCTGCTGCGCTTTTCCAGCAACACATCTCCGGCTCTGATCTCCAGCATCTGCAGACCTCACTTTCTCCTCAGATGCATGAACAAGCAGAGAATAGAGGGATAAGGATCATGTGCAGGCAAAAAGGATTAGTTTAGAATGACATCTGGTTGGTATATGCATGGTAGGCTGAAGGGCCAGAACCTATGCTCCACTATCCTATGTTCGAAATGTTTTAGACCAGCAATGACTGTACAGAAGGATGATAAATGCTGAGTTCTGAAGTAGAGTCACCAGACCTGAAACAGCTTTGACAAAGGGTCAGTTAGACTCGAAACGTCGGCTCTTTTCTCTCCTTACAGATGCTGCCAGGCCTGCTGAGATTTTCCAGCATTTTCTCTTTTGGTTTCCGAAACAATAATTCTGTTTGCCTCTCCACAACTGTTGTCAGACCTGTTGACTTTCTCCAGCAATTTCTCTTTTTGTAGTAAATTGGGAATACAGTTGAGGGAGTGACTACCTTGTAAACAATTTTTTTTTACTCATACCCTCTTGGAATTGTTAACAACTGGACACAGGTTTTTCTCATCATGAAGTGATCAATTTGATTGCAAGATGAACATTTTGATATGAACGATTGTGTCAAATTGTGTTTTATTTCCAGAGCTGGCACCACCTATAAAGTGGCTGTTTCTGGAATGTTTGAGGGTGGAGAAAGTTTGCCACTGTATGGGGAGGAACAGACAACCCTCTCAGATGAAGCATTAGAGAAACCTCTGGGACCACCAGGTAACGGGTTTACTGATTGATCAGTGACTTAACATGAAGCTTCTCTCCAAATCAGTGACGTCTTAGATATTGGCACTAATGGGAACATAAGGAGCCCGTTCAGTCACCCAAACCTGACTTAGAAAACCTCCTGCACCTTGAGGTGGATGGGGCAGACACAACACATGCTTAAGTCAGTGATTTATTGCTTGTTTTCCCTGGTGAAAGTCAGATATGTCAAGTATCACTGACCACACACTGTTCTCAATCTCCCTTAGACATCTTGGAAGGATTTACTAATACACAATGCACTGGTAAGTTCTAAACATACCATCAGTGGCCATCAGATCCTCAAGTGGGACTCGAGCCTGGAGCTTCTAGCTGAGAGTCAGGGCACTACCCAGTGCAACACAAGACCTCCCTTGTAAATCTGATCTGCCATAAAATTATATCACAGCTGACCTGAATCTCAACTCTATTGGTTCCATAATAACCATACCTGACAAAAAAACTATCAATATCAGCTTAAATTTTTCAATTGACATCACCTCAAAATCTTTTAAGAATTTAACATTGGAATTTTTTAAAAGTTCTTTTTGTAAATAGATAATTTGATAAGTAGCAAGGTAGATGGATAATGGAGAATTTTTAAGAACTAGATATGGATCATTGCATATCGATTTCCAAAAGTCATTTGACAAGCTACCATGAAAGGCTATGGTAGAAAGGGGAACATCGATAAAAGATTTATTAATTAACTATCAGTTAGTGAATAGGAAGCAGTCAGTAATGACACTCACATCTTTTTTTGGATTAGCAAGCTGCAATTATGTGAATGCCACAGGTAAGAGTGCTGGCACCTCAAATATTTACAATCTGTACCAATGACTTGAATGTGGAAACTGAAAGCACAGCAGTTAAATTTGCCAAGGAAGCCAAGATCGGTAAGCAAGTAAAAGTAAAGTATTGCGGATGTTGGAAGCAAACACAGAGAAGACTGGAGAAACTCAGCAGGTCTGGCAGCATCTGTGGAGAGATGTTCTGAGTGAGACTCAAACAGAACTTGAAATATTAACTCCGTATCTCTCTCCACAGATGCTCCCAGACCTGCTGAGCATTATTTGCATTCTCGGTCTTTGTTATTGTAAGGGGTGTTAGAGGGTCTGAAAATGGATATGGACTGGACAAGTGAATATGCAACAAAATCGCAGATGGAGTATAATGTGGGAACTGGTGAACTTTGGTAGTATATTGTTTAATGGAGGAAGATTGCAGAATTTGGTGGTCCAGAAGGATCTGGTAATTTGGGTACACAAATTTGCAACAAGTTAGTAAGTAGGTATAGCACTGTTTTCCCCAGAAAACAGTACGGACTGAGTCATAGAGTCATAAAGTCATAGAGATTTATAGCACAGAAACAGACCCTATGATCCAACCCGTCCATGCTGACCAGATATCACAACCCAATCTAGTCCCACCTGCCAGCACCCGGCCCATATCCCTCCAAACCCTTCTTATTCATATACCCATCCAAATGCCTTTTAAATGTTGCAGTTGTACTAGCCTCCACAACTTCCTCTGGCAGCTCATTCCATGCATGTATCACCCTCTGCGTAAAATAGTTGTCCCTTAGGTCTCTTTTATATCTTTCCCCTCTCACCTTAAACCTATGACCTCTAGTTCTGGATTCTCCGACCCCAGGGAAAAGACTTTGTCTATTTACCCTATCCATGCCCCTCATAATTTTGTAAATGTCTAAAAGGTCACCCCATAGTCTCCGACGCTCCAGGGAAAACAGCCCCAGCCTGTTCAACCTCTCCCTATAGTTCAAATCCTCCAACCCTGGCAAAATGCTTGTAAATCTTTTCTGAACCCTTTCAAGTTTCACAACATCTCTCCAATAGGAAGAAGACCAGAATTGCAAGCAGTGTTCTAACAGTGGCCTAACCAATGTCCTGTACAGCAGCAGTGTGACCTCCCAACTCCTGTACTCAATACTCTGACCAATAAAGGAAAGCACACCAAACACCTTCTTCACTATCCTATTGACCTGCAACTCCACTTTCAAGGAGCTATGAACCTGCATTCCAAGGTTTCTTTGTTTCGCAACAATCCCGAGGAACTTACCATTAAGTGTATAAGTCCTGCTATGATTTGCTTTCCCAAAATGCAGAACCTCGCGTTTATCTGAATTAAACTCCATCTGTCACTTCTTAGCCCATTGGCACATCTGTAATCCAAGATAATCCTCTTCGCTGTCCACTACACCTCCAGCTTTGGTGTCATCTGCAAACTTACTAACTATGCCTCTTATGATCACATCCAAATCATTTATATAAATGACAAAAAGTAGTGGACCCAGCACCGAATCTACTACTCTGCCCCCATCAATCCTCTTTGTTACTTCTTCAAAAATCACAATCAAGTTTTGTGAGCCATGATTCCCCACGCATAAAGCCATGATGAGTCCTTGAATTTAGTTAAGGCTGATTCGATAGATTTCTATTTGATTTAGGAATCAAGGCTTATGGGAGGCAGAATAGAAAGTGGAGCTGACAGCATGAGATCATCCTTGGAGGAGCAATCATGAAGGGCTGAATAGCCTACACATGCTTCTAAGGCTTATGTTCTATTATTTATGAACATATTGCATGACAATGACTTGATGTTATTTTGAGGACTATTTCCAGCTCAAGAGGATGTTAAGAAAATGTAAAAGTTGATCCACATTCATACTTGTCTTAATCTTCCTTCCCAATTCTTCCAAAGTCCTAATCCTGCAATCTTAATCCTACTGCTCAACCATCTATTTATATTCCATTAGCATAAACAATTTGCTGGGAAATTTCAGCACATGTTCACTCACCACCCACTGGAATCTGAGATAAGAAGGGTTTGGGCAAGGGTTAAGTCCTGAAAATACAGCTAATGGCCGAACTCTCAGGAAACCACTTTAAAAGGGGGCTCAGTTGCGCCTTCATTAATCACCAGAGTGCTGCTGTCACCCTTGGTATTGCCTGCAGGGGGAGTGCCCGAGCACCATCAGTCCAAAAAACTCAAATTGTCATTTGTGAGATTAAAGTAATAAAACTAGAACATAGTGTGTGCATATGAATTGAATTTCCTCAGACTGGGATTCCAATTTTGTCCTCTTATGATCATTTAATGCCCTCATATGAATCTCCCCTCTGCACTCTATCAATGCAGATGTGAATGTCTATGCAGAGGTGAATTTCTGCATAAATGTTTTCACTAAATCTAACTTAATGACTCAATTCTGCATTTAAACAGTTGACCCAACAGTTCTAAAGTGGCAATAAGATAGTTGCAAAACTAGTTGCTAAAACTAATTGCCTCAGAGTATCAAAGTCAAATTACATTCACACAAACCATGCTGTCGCATTTGGTTAGCTCAGTTGGCTGGATGGCCGGTTTGTAATGCAGAGTGATGCCAACAGCATGGGTTCTTTCAAGGGTTCTCCTTCTGAACCTACACCCCTTCCTGAGTTTAAAGTTTAAACTTATCACCACTTGTTTCTCTCTGCTAAAAAAGTAACTTCATTACATTCTACCAGATCACACCAACTGTGATGCTCATAGATAATATTACAAATATTTCATAGCAGTGGCATTGCGTCATGTTGTATTTCAGCAATTATTTTGCTTTAGTAGAATTGCCCATTGCAATCCTAAACATACAGCAACAAATAAAAGGTCTCACAATACTGCACTGAACAGCAGGTGATCCCAAAGGATACTCATGAGGCCAATGGTCTTTTAAACTCTCATACAAATAGGGTGAGAAAACATTCTCAATGTATGTCAGGCATTTCAAACAGTGAGGCTTTTATATTTTGGGCAGGAAAACGTGGTAGCTCATTCAGCCACAAACTGCAAAAGCTTAAACCCTCCTTCAGTTTCCTTGCCATTAAATGTAACTATTCGCCTCACACTGAAATGTTACTATATGCAAACATTCCAAAGAAACAATATCCCACTTCAGACATTTGCTTTTAATTTTGGAAGAGTGTCTCTGACAGATGAACAGATTTGGGGCTTAATGATTAAAACTATAATTTAAGTATGATAGATTCATTTGAATATAGATCTTGGAAATCCCACTCAGAACAGAAGAATATTTGACCTTCAAAGCGTTGAATCTTTCCCTGTTCCTGTCTTCTCCGATTCCTTAACATTTGGACATTAACCTGTTTATTTTCAATTAATTGATGTAACACATGGAAGTAGGCAGAATGAGTGTACTCAGTGCTTGCATGGGACATTAGTAAGTATGCTGTAACTGTTGCAGAGTTTACCACTGCAGCTATCAGTGAGATTAAAGTACCACTGCAGCTTTCAGTTCTCTGTACACACTTTAAGGTGCCTTTACTGCTTTAAAATATAAATTTGTTCTTTTTCTTCCCAGTCATGAGCATGGACAGTCTATAAATTGCACATGGATCAGAGACTCTGATTAATGGTTATTTATTCCTTTGTGAAGCAGTAACATTTTCAATTTTGACATTTACGCAGAAGACGACCTTCCTCCACTCCCGTTCCCTTTTGATTTTGCAGCTAGCACTATATACCTGCTTACAATATTCCAGCCATTGAAAGCAGGAATCGTACATGAGCACAGAAGAAACTTATGAAGTGATGGAGTGGATGTTTTTTGAAATTTCCAAGAGGGTACAAATGAGGCCAAAGGCTGGGAGGATTGCAATGTCATGTAACCAGCAATTGCGTGGATTGTCACGAAAACAGCAAAAAAAAATGTTGTTGGAACATACGCAAGCACTTTATTCATTTAAATAAAAATTCCTCTCAAACCTTCTCTGTGTCTTGTCATCTTTGGTGTTTCTGCAATGCGATCCTTCATATATTATCCTCAAATTCTGCAGATTTGTGCCTCAAGCTGAAGGGAGTTGATCTATACTTCAGTTTGTTTATTGAGATTGTGAAACCTAGGAACTGTTTTCGTGCTGCGTGTTCTCTTACCAAAATCATGAGCACTTATATGTGACAATACTAACCTACCTGCTGTTGGATTTGTTAGAATTGAGTGTTTGACTGACAGTATCATCCCTTTTATTTACTTTGGTGTTTTTACAGCATTTGGTTTGGAATCGGATACAATGCCTGCTTGTTTTTGAATTCGAAGAACCTTCAAAAACATTGGGTGACTTTCAGCATTAAGGAAACAGTATTTAACCTAATTAATATTCCTTATTCAAAATGAACTGGTGAGGAAGATGGTAATCCAAGTTGGGGATTATAGTTAGGGTGCTGTAAATGAGGAATATTATATTTGACAATGGCTTTAGAATAGTTTTGTAGTATTGCATGACACTCTGCTTTACCAATTGGAACAACACATAAATAATTCTTTATTACTTCAATTTCCAATTCAAAAATTGAAATTGAATGTTATTTTTAGAATGGTAACATCTGTAGCCCTATGCTAGGATTACCATGTACCAATTCACCACTGTCCAATATGTTTTAGCTTTAAAAAGTAGTCTCTAAGATTTATTTTCTGATCTGCTTAAACATAAGTGATACAACGATGTGAAATGTCACAAATAGCATCATTGTGACACTTATATGTGATGGCATTGTGTGGCAGAAGTGGCAAAAAATACGTTGAACTCTTGTCACAAAAACAATGTCAATTATAACTCCAATTTTATTCCCAAGGTCAATAGAGATTTCTTGATGTTAATTGCAAAGGTGAGCATACCAGCAAATTTCACCCTGGTTTTCTTGCATTGCTTAACCATATTCTAATGCAAATTGTCTTTTATGTTTTGTTGATTTATACATTTCATTCCTGAATAATAGTATCAGCTGCATAATGTGCACATTTTTCTTCTTCTGAAGTAGGTTAAAAGTTTACGCCGGAGGTTTGTTCCTTAGTAACTGTTTTTCACTGTGACAGGGCTGCAGTGTACCACTAGGGCAGCTGCTGACATCGTGCTGCTTGTGGATGGATCTTGGAGTATCGGGCGACTTAATTTCCGACAGATCAGAAATTTCATCTCCAAGCTGGTTCAAGTCTTCGACATTGGTCCCAGAAGAGTACAGTTTGGTGAGCTCTCGCAGAGTCCTCCTTGATTCTGTCAATTTGCTATTTCATTTCCTCAAGCAACAAAATAAATTGACATGGCTCACTGGATTGTCTGAATGTCCTTAGGTCTGGCCCAGTACAGCGGAGACCCAAGGACCGAATGGAACCTTAATCAGCACAGGGACAAGAAGAGCTTACTTGATGCTGTAGCGGGTCTACCTTACAAAGGGGGCAACACCTTGACAGGTAGGCTGTTTTACCCTGTGGATCTGGATGATCTTGTGGAAACACAGGCCATTCAGCCTTTTGAGACTGTGCTGTCCTTCAGTGAGATCACAGCCGATTTGTAGCTGATTGTGACTTGAACCAGTCATGAGTGAAGACTAGCTATCACAGAATCACTGCTTCGACACTCTCTCTAGTGCATTCATGTCCTTCCTATAATGTGATGCCCAGGATTGTACAAAATACTCCTGCTGAGGTCTCCCAAATGTCTTAAATAAGTTGAACATCACCTTTTTGCTCTTCCACTGAAAGCCCTTAGCAATAAAAATGAGTCTACTGTGTGTTACTCACTGCTCTCTCTACCTATTCTGCTACCTTCAAAGATCTGTACACATACACAGAACAACCTCAGTTATTTGAACGAGACGGATGGGGAGTATTTTGTTAAGATAACTGATTGTTCGGATTTCGGATTGTTCGGATAACAAATTGTTCGGATAACTGATTGTTCGGATAACTGATTGTTCGGATAACTGATTGTTCGGATAACTGATTGTTCGGATAACAGATTGCTTGGATAACTGATTGTTTGGATTACTGATCTGATCATAAACAAAGGAAGCATTTACAGGACCCTGAGACATGTTTGGAGAATCCGAAATTCGGATAATTGATGTGCCCTCCCCAACTTGGAAGTGAACTCCCTATTTCATTTTATCTTTCCATGTTTTTCTGACCAAAGTACATCTCCTTACACTTCTCTGCATGAACCTCATCTACCACCTTCCCTTCTACACCCCCAACTTCTCTATGTCCTTTTTGATTGCCACACTGTCTTCCTTATACCTTACAATTCTTCCAAGCTCAGGTGGTTTCCCATGATCTTTACCTTTTAAAAAATTCACTTGTGGGATGTAGTGTCTCTGGCTGCGCCAGCATCTGTTTCCCATCCATCGTTGCCCTTGAGTAGGTGGAAAGCTGCCTTCTTGAATCACTGCAGTCCATGTGCAACAATGTCTTTAGGGAGGGAGTTCCACAATTTTGACCCAGCAACACTGAAGGGACAGTGATATACTTTCACCTCAGGATGGTGAGGGGAGGGGAACTTACAGGTACTGGTGTTCCCATGTATCTGCTGCCCTTGTCCTTCTAGATGGCAGTGGTCCTGGGTTTGGAACGTGCTTTCTCAGGGATTTGTCATGTGTTCAGAATATCTTTGCTGCAATGCTAAATACAACCTGTACAATAAGGGGGGAGCCATACTGTCAGAGCCAGTGCACACCAAAGCAATATTGGCAGCCTTAGCTTGTAATGACTGACCAGAGTATAGCACAAGTTTAACCATTCTAACTCTGAAGTGAGGATGGTGATCTGTCTGTGCAGCCGTGAATTCTCCCAATGACTATTGCTGCATTTTTCTGGACCCATGTTCTAATCTCTCTCACCTCGTAACTCAGAGCAGAGAACATCTTTTGCCAAAGCTTTCATCCAATTCCCACTCTCAATTTACTTCTCAAGTAACCCTCCTTCAATGATTGATGCAAGTTGCCTGTTTTTACCTTATTTTCTCACTGTTATTCTCAGGCATGGCTCTCAACCACATATTGCAAAACAACTTTAATACTGATGCTGGTGCTCGTCCGAACGCACGTAAGATTGGTGTCCTCATCACTGATGGCAAGTCGCAAGATGATGTTGGCATTCCCTCCGATACTTTGCGCAACATGGGAGTGGAGCTGTATGCTGTTGGTGAGTTGGCATGGTGTGAAACAGAGTGGGAAACTGGAAGGAAGCGAAGGCAGTCAAGGTATTGAACATAACTTGGGCAGAGCAGCAGATTCTCTAAGCTCAAGCAACTAAGGTGATATCACCATTCAAGTCTAACATTCTTTTCTAAAGTATAGCTAACCACTTGACATTTTATGATAAGCTGACACTTTTGCTGATACCAAAGGTCTTTTCCTATTTTTCAAATAAACTAAGTTTGATTTCTCAAATGTCTTTGGTGGGACCCAAGCTTGCATCTTCTGGATTGCTAGATCAGTAATAACCACATTGTTACCATATGTATCAATAATAGTTATACCTGCAGTATTACTTTTAATAAAGTGACTTTGCAATGGCATTCTTTGAAGAGGTAGTAAAAATCATAGTTTGTTAACTTTAGTGTTTAAGTTAGATATGCAATTCTGCTCTGAACACTGAGCTGTGGAAACCATCTCTGAAGCCATACTGCAGAACAATAGCCTGGGCATTGGATTGCTAGTCTGGTGACTGTACGACTGTGCCACTTTCTTGAGTACTCACTGTTATCAAGTATGATGTTCTTCCTTAGGTATTAAGAATGCGGATGAAGCCGAATTGAAGCAGATTGCCACTGACCCAGACAGCATTCACGTGTACACCGTGGCTGATTTTGCTTTACTCACTGAAATTGTTGATGACCTGAGCACGAATCTCTGTAACAGTGTAAAGGGGCCAGGTATGAAATATCGTTCGAGAACTTGATTTTAGCAAACGCTGTGCAGAGAATCAGATTGCAGCAAAAGAATCCACTCAGCCCATTGTTCCTGTACTAGCTCTTGGAAAGAGATTTCTAATTCATCTGACTGCCCCATTGGTTTGGTTTGCAAGTATTTATAATTCCCTTTCGATTCAAGCAGTCAAAATGGACCAATCAAGTTTCAATCTGCTGCCTACTGTTGGGTGGTTTTACAATGTCAAGACTGTACTGTGGTTAGGGTTTGGACTAGGATTCTTACCTTGGCTATAGGTTTATGAGGGACATGGACAGGGTGAATAAAAAACAACTGTTCCCCTAAGTTGAAGGGATAATAACAAGGGGGCTTAACTTTAAAGAGAAAGGCTGGAGATTCAAAGGGCAATTGCAGAAAACCACTTTCACCCAGAGGGTGGTGGAGCCTGGAGTGCATTGCCTGGGACAGTAATTGAGATATGAAGCTCACAACCTTAATAAAGCACTTGGATAAGCATTTGAACTGTTGTAACATTGGAGGCTATGGACCCAGTGCAGGAAAGTGGGACGATTGTAGATTTAGTGGAACTTTGGCAGTACAGACTTGATGGGCCCAACAGAATAGCAAGCAGTTAAATTATGTGGTTTTTTTTCACATTTGATGACAATTTACACCATTAAAGTGTTGAGAGGGAACAGGTCATCTTAGGTTACCCGTGTTAAATAGCAGTGTGCTGACTGAATACTTCCATCATGCCTGTGTGAACGTGGAACTGGCAGATTTCTTTGGGAAGCAGGAGACAGATACAGGCAGAGGGGAAGCAGGTATGGAAAGCCAATAGCTGCTCCTTTGGTTGAAAATTGATCTGGAAAATAATCAGTGTTAGGCCGAAGCGATGTTTACTTCACACGAGCAAATTAATCACCTTGCTGCCTCTATCAAGTTTAAAATAGCAAATTCTGGCTAATGAGGCAAAACAGTCAATGTCAACATTCCTTTGCATTGAGCCATACCCAATAATACAGCCTAAATTCCAATTTTTGGCCTGCCTTCAGTTAGTTGGACTTCAGCCCTGGACTATAAACTGATCGTGTCAGAATGTGTGAAATTACGGAGATTATCAATTGTTGAGCCTTCTTAGTTTAGGGCTTAACTCATGGAAATGTTCAGAATGGATATGGGTAGATTTCTGATCTTACAGGTGTGGAGCAATTTTGGTTTCTGTGAAAGTGGGAGGGGCATGGAATGAATATTATAGTGGCAAAAATGAAGGGCCTGTGTGCCTGCTATGCTGTGCAAACTAATTGTGGGCTATGGTGCATGGTATTAAAACAGAGCCCCAGTGTGAGAACATTTGTGAGTTGGTGTCAGTCACCTCAATAATTGCAAAGGGAGAGCAGCAAAGTGACAAAGCATAAATGAAATGTACCTCCAGAAATTTGGGATGAATAATCTTTTTAATACCACTAAATGATCTATCAAGTTAAAAAATCACACAACGCCAGGTTATAGTCCAACAGGTTTATTTGGAAGCACTAGCTTTCGGAGCGCTGCTCCGAATTGACAACCACCTGATGAAGGAGCAGCGCTCCGAAAGCCAGTGCTTCCAAATAAACCTGTTGGACCACAACCTGGTGTTGTGTGATTTTTAATTTTGTACATCCCAGTCCAACACTGGCATCTCCAAAAAATGATCTATCAATATCATACTCTTTCTCCAGGTAATTATTGGGAACAAATTGTACAGCTGCAATGCTACCAGTACCGGCACAATAGGCTGAATGGCCTCCTTCTGCACCATAATAGTTGTGTACAGTGCTATAAGAAGGGTTGTAGAAAATTATAGTACATACATTTCAAGAGGAAATGGTTAAGTGGTAATGTCATCAATATAAATAAACAGGTAATATAATGTAGATATGTAAATCCAGAAGTTTATTTTGAGCAACTCAATGAATTTAAACAATTTAGAGCATTTTTAGTTGTAGGAAATCTGTATTTACCTAATTGTAGATCCTGTAATTAAGATTCATTCTCTGGACATGGGTGTTGATGACGAAGCTAGTATTTACTATCCATTTCCTAACTACCCTTGAGGAAATGGTGACGGGCCATTTTCAGAAACCTCTACAGTTCAGCTGGTGACATTGCTGCCTCGTGCTGTTATAGAGAGGTCTAGGAATTTGATCTATCAACAATGGAGGAATGAGAATACATGTCCAATTCAGGGAGCATGGAACTTGGAGGAGTACTTGGAAATAATCGTGTTTTCTTGCAACTGCTACCCTTGACTTTCCAGATGTCGGAGAGTGCAGAGTTTGGGAGGTGCAGCTGAAGGAACTTTAGCAAGAAGCTCGGGATTGTCCATCAGACAGGTTGGGGACTATGAGAAATGAGTGGGTGCTAAGCTAGCAGAGTGAGTACCAGAGGGATCTACTCATGCTGTCTCTTGACATTTGCTGTCGTAGGTGACTTGAATCCTCCAACAAACCTGGTTACCTCTGAGGCGACTCATCACACCTTCCGGGTAACTTGGGATCACTCTGATTCAAACTTTGATCGGTACAGGGTGGAATACCAACCAGTGGCTGGAGGGAAACCTGAAGAGGTTAGTGAACTGCTTCCCAAGTGTTGTATAAATATCAATAAAATCAAATTGAGAGAGCTGTTAAGAGGTCAAACATTGGTCTAAGTTTAGTAAGTATATACATGTATTTATTATTATGCATTTGATTCCTCCTCCTGCTGCACCCCCCCCCCCCGCCCCCCGCCCCCCCCCCCCCGTCCAGCCCCCACACCCAGCATGCTGAGCTGGGCTGTCTAACAGTGGCCTCTGTGTTGTGGGGATGCTGTTACAGAAAAGTCACCTAACTGTATATTCAAAACATATGTGGTCTCCTTGAGTTCACAGGGATAAGAGAGAGTTGTTTTAACATTGCTACTCGCGAGTCAGGGCACTTCCAAACTTCAGCTGTGATCGTTGTGGACCCTGCAATGATTAAGTCTGGAGTGGGCTCAAACTGGAGTGGGAATGCAGTGTCAGATAGGCACAGGCAGCCTCTTTCAGAGCTGAGGCAGAGATTTTATGGTTGCCCTCACTCTGTGTGGCTGCAGTAGTGAACGCAATTGTGTCAACTCCCTCTTCCCACTCTTCCAATAAAAGCATGAAGCCATTTCTGTCAACTGGCTTCTTAACCAATGCAGACACAGGGAATTTCATGCTGCCATTTCACTTACCAATAAATATGGGTCAGAATCAAAGATTCAAAACTTCGGATTGTGTACGGAACCACATATCCAGCCTTCCTCCTGTTGCTTGCATTGTTTTACTGTCCCAGTTCATGGCCATATTTGGATGATGGCGACGTGCTCTTTCAGGTGTTAGTAAATGGAAGAACCAAGACCACAGTATTGAGAAACCTGCAGCCTGACACGGAATATGTTGTCAATGTGTACGGACTGCTGGAAGGAGAAGTCAGTGAACCTCTTATGGGAACAGAGACCACACGTGAGCCAGATATTATCTACTTGCTTTTACTTTATTACGAGGTCTATGTAACAAAAAAATGTTTGTCAAACCTTTCTGATTGTTTTGTTTGAAATCGCTTGATTGTAATGGCAGAACATCCACAGAAACTTGGCTTCAAGCTATTTGTAACTGTTGATGTAGTGAAAACGTTCCAGGTCTTTCTTGTCTGGCATATTTCCCTAAACAAAGAGATCAGCCACACAATTTTTCTGGTGCCTCTCTAGCTCTGTTTTGAGTCAGTATCAGCATGCTCGTCAGTGATGCAGGGAGCAAAACTCGTACAGTTAGCTATGTTCTTCAGTGTACAAGTTAAGGTACATTGCCGGGGCATTGCAGAGGGAGCTCTACTCTGCAACTAACTAGTCATAGAGTCAGAGCGGTCCACAGCATTGAAACAGGCCCTTCAGCGCAACCTGTTCATGCAGCCCAGTTTTCAGAATTAAATAGTTTCATTTGCCTGCATTTGGTCTGTATCCTTCCTTGGAGATATTGAGGTCTGCAGATGCCAGAAAGTCAGAGTTGATAAAGTGTGGAGCTGGAAAAAGCACAGCAGAGGAGCAGGGGAGTTGACATTTCAGGTTGGAACCTTCCATTAGGACTCCCCCGCATTTCCATCCAGACCTATCCCATCCATGTATCTGTTTAAATGCTTCTGAAATGAAGAAATTGTACTTGCTTTCACCACTACCTCTGGCAGACCATTCTAGACATTCACCACCCTCTGTGCAAAAACATTGCCCCGTGGACCCTTTGTGTCTCACCTCTCTGACCTTAAACCTATGTCGTCTAATTTTATACTCCCCTACCATAGGGTAGAGCTATTATCTGCCTACCCTATCTAGTGTGCTGTCCCTGACAGGGCAAGTCCTTCACTCTGAAACTCACACAGTGGTTCCCCAGCAATGGTTTTCATTCTCTTCCTCTCAGTGCCATTGTGACTTGGAATTTCAAGGCTCCTTTTTGCTAGTCAGAAAATCCATCTCAAGATACCTGAAAGGTGCTGGATGTCAGATAAGAGGATATCACTTTGTGAGTTGACAAACGGCTTTCTTAGCAATTACTTCTTCATGATTTTTAAATTCTCTTTTGACAGTGCCCATTCCTGGTGTGAGAAATCTAAATGTCTACGATATTACCCCGACCACGATGAATGTCAGATGGGAGCCAGCTCGTGGTGCCTCGGGATATATGCTGCTCTACACACCGATGAATGCCAGTCAGCCAGCTGTACAGAAAGAGGTATCGGAAAATACGATTTAATTTCCCTGGCTCCTTCAGACATTACCAATCAAATTCCATCCTGATTATTAGCTCAAACCAGCTTCTGTGTGATCTGTATTTTGCTTGTGTGTGGACTGAGTGGAGAAGACAAAGAAGCAATTTATTATTCATTCTCAGGGTTAGGGTCATTGGCAAAACCAGTACTTATTGTTCATCTCCCAGTTGTCCCTGAGGAGCTGGTGGTTGTGGTGGAAATTCTTCCTCAACCACAGGGGCTTTGCACAGCTAAGAAGACTGCTAGCCCACATCTAGGCAGCTAAAACCCAACCACATTTATGGGTGGGACTGAAGTCACAAATAAACTCAGCTCAGTTATTTCCCTGGAGACATTGTTAAAAGAGTTGGACTTCTGATGAATATTGACATGTTTTAAATTAAACTCCAATTTGCCAACGACCATACTGGGAGTTCACTACTTTGTGAGGATTACTGATCACGTTCCATAATAATTAGGCTACTGTAATTCTATCTTTGCATAAAACAACTGGAGCTGCATTGCAACATCTTTTTGGCAATTTATTTTATCAGTTTCAAATACAAAATGGCCTGGTCCTGTGAGGCAGCAGTACTAACCACTGAGCCATTCTGTGTATATCCTCAACATTACATTACACAATTAATAATTGCCACTAGATTCCAATGCCAGACGATTGAGTTGTTGCATTTAGATTTCCACAAACTACTGTGGCACGATTTGAACTCATGACCTAAGGGTCTCTAAGTTATAGAGTGGTGATATTACCACCACACCATCATCTCCCAAGTCCACCTTGGCACTTAGGGAGTTTAAATTCAGCTAACAAACCAAACAATTTTGAATAAAGCTAGGATCAGTAACACTGACATTACAAAGAAATTAATAGTTAGGTGAAGAGGAGGGAAAGCGTTTCCCTCTAGTTCACCTGACAAAGGAGCACCGTTCTGAAAGCTTGTGATTTCGTATAAACCACTTGGACTATGAGCTGGTGTCAAGTGACTTCTGACATTGTCTGCCCCAGTCCAATACTGGCACCTCCATGTCTGGAAATTAACGGACCAATATATTTTTAAAAAATCAGTTTCACAACTGTCCCTTCAGGGTGGAAAATGAGTTGACCTTAAGAGTCCTTTGAAATGGCCAAGTGACCCATGCAGTTAAATTCAAAGAGGTGATTCATTGCCCATTACCTCAAGGAAAAGTGGGAACGATAATACTGGAACAGCCTGATCCCATGAAGGAGTGAAGAAAGTAAATAAGATCACAAGGAATAGGCGAAGGAGTAGATGTTTTAACCCACGGAGTCTGCTCCATCAACCAGTAAGATCATGAGTGACCCACTTGCTCCATAACACCTGACTTCTTTGCAGATTAAAAAAAAGTCGGTTTACCTCAACCCTGAATATTTCAATGACTCTAACTCCGCAGTTCTGTATGAAAGAAAATTTAAAAACTCGTGGACTCTCTGAGAGATCACTTCTTTTCTTCCACTTTAAATGGGGGCCTTTTACTTTGAAACAATACCCCTAAGTTTTAGATTCTCAATGAGAGGAAACATCTCAACATCGACCCTGTCAAGACCCCTTCAAATCTTATATGTTTCACTGAGATCACCCCTCATTCTGCTGAACTCCAACAAGTATAGTTCCAATCTGCTCAACCTATTCTTGTAAGAAAATCCCTTCACTGCAGGAACTGCAGTTAGTGGTGGACAAAGAGAATCAACAGAGGAAGAATATTGCCCGGGCATACATTGGGTCAATGTGTTTGAAAATGTTTTCAGTGATAAATGCTCAAATGCCCAAAATGCTTGACATTACTCAACTTGTTTCTGAGATCCTTGCCATCTTCGATCCTGGTGTCCTGTCTGTTTGGTTCATCTCTCATAACACTGAGGGAAGGGAACTCCTCTCAGTGCAAGACATATGTATTAGATTAATCTGTTCCATGTTCCAAGCTGTTCTCGGACAGTTATGAACACTAGCTGTACTCAATGTGTGTGTTGGATCCCCAAATATGTCTTATTAAGACAAATCAACTAATTTGGTTAGCCACTATCTTATTCAGCTTTATCCTAATCAGTTGTTGGAAGGAATTAACCACGCCAGCATGAAATAGCATAAGTTACCAATAGCCTGCCCACATCAGTTTGAATCCTATCAAAAGTCACTTGACCCAGACATAACACAAGCTGAATTAAACTGGAAAAGCAAGAGTAGGTCTCCTCAACTTCACGGCAACATTCAGCCAAGTGTGTAACCAGTGCGTCCTGTTGTAATGGAGGGTAATTGTTGACAGTAGGAAACCCTCTGAGTGTGGGGCCATGGAGACCATGGTAGTGTGATTGGATTGGTAATTCGGTGCTGCATGTTAATACTCTGGGGTCAGGGGTTCAAATTGCACCATAGCAGCTTAAATTCACTTAATTGATAGATCTACACTAAAAGCTAGTCTCAGTAATGGCAGCCAGGAAACTATCATTGATTTGTGGAAAAAAATATCTTGTTCACTCATACCTTTTGGGGAAGGAGGTCTGCTATCATTACCCATTTGGCCTCCATGTGAGTCCAGATCCACAGCAATGCAAGTCTGAACAAGGCACTGAAATAGCTGAGCAAGTTCAAAGGCTGTGAGGTAAGGGCAAGAAATCCTGGCTTTGCCAGTGATGCCCACCTCCCTTGAGAGAGTTAAGGGAAAAATAATTCTGACTTGATGAGATTAAGAAATGCTTGTCATGCAGCCCCAGAGCATCAGTGGTGGAGTTCCTCAGCCAAGTGCCTTTGGGTCTTGCATCCTGATCTGCTTCACATGAGTTTTCTCTGATTCTGTATTGTTCAGCTCCACGTATAACACTATCCAGAATGAATCAGCCCATTCCATGCTCGAACTGGCACCCTGTTCAGAGGAAGAAAGCATTTATGCTACAGTTTTGAACAATGGCCACCCCAAAGCAGAGAAAGTTGAGCCTTCTCCCCTATCACCAATCTCTTGGGTGTTTTATTGACCAGGAGGGGGACTTAATCAACCATCTTGGCTACATCCAAGGCAGAGGCTTGAGCTCTATTCATCTTCCACTGTATATATGCTCAGTCTTTGCCTGGATGAATACAAATCAACAGTCCCTAAAAATAATTGCAGTGTTTTCTCAAGGACAGTTAAGAATGTGCAATAATTGCTGTTACAGCCAATGAAGCTGATATCCCAGGAATGAATATAAAAAGGCATACAACTGCTGATCACTCTTGCTACTACAACTACTAATCATTGTTGCATTATGGTTGCAGTATATATGATCAATAGGAGTCACTGTATTAACACACCCACGCTTGCTTACTACTGGGCCACCTTTCCTGTGGAGAAGGACAAGGATTGCCATGTTGTTGGCACAGTGTCCCCTTGTAGGTCACAAACCACCGACTTGGGTGCATGTCATTGCTCCTTTATTGCTATTGGGTCAATGGTCAATGCTATTGGGAGATTATTCCGCAAGAACTACAGCAGTTCAGGAACAATGCCAATCAGTATCTGCTAGGGATGCCACTGTCAACACAGAAACACATTATTAGCAATATCCAGGCCTGAATGACCTATCACTAACTTCCAGTCCTGCTTCCTGTGATCTTGATATCCAGCTCAGTGATATGATCCCTTTCTCTAGCTCTCTGACCTACCTACCTCCTGCAGCTTGGATGATTTTCCTCAAATCTATTTGAAAGGTGCATATTCTACCCCTATATAAGGTATGGTTTCTTTGAAGGTTCCTTAATGTACTTTTGGAAAGGAAACTGCCACCTTTAGCTGGTCTGGCCTACACGTGGCTCCAGACTCACAGTAACATGGTTGACCCTTGTCTGCCCTCTGGGCAATTAGGGTTGGGTAACAAATGCTGGCCTAGCCAGTGACACCCTCATCCTGTGAATGAATAAAGAAAAGAAAAACTGAATTCAGCCATCCCCTTTGCCAATTAATGATACTTTGGTACATGATGAATTAATGATAGTTCTGTTTGTAATGCTTAACTATTGTTGAAAATGTTTGGACTTTAATTGTGAGGGGGAGCTGGTGGTATCATGACAATGCCACTGGACTAGTAATGTAGAGAAGGGCTTTTGCCTGAAACGTCGATTCTCATGCTCCTTGGATGCTGCCTGACCTGCTGTGCTTTTCCAGCACCACACTCTTGACTCTAATCTCCAGCGTCTGCACTCCTCACTTTCACCTAGTAATTTAGAGACCCAAACAATTGTTCTGGGTGATGGATTCTAATCCCACCATGGAGACAATGACATTTGAATAAAATAATATAGAATTAAAAGCCAGCCTCATGATGGCCAGATAACTAACAATTGTTGTAACATACATCATTTAATGCCCTTTAAGAAGGAAATCTGCCATCTTTACTCTGATAAACATGTGATTCCAGAGCTAAAACAAAGTGACCTACTCTTAACTCCCTTCTGAAATAGCCCAGAGGATCAATCAGTTTGAGGGCAACTAGGGATGGACGACAAATGCTGGCAATACTTACATTCCATATGAGAATTTTTAAAAAATAGTGCTATTAGAGAACTGCTTTGCTTGATTAATGTTTTTTTCAGAAACAATGAGCAACAAGCAATGTGACTGGCAGTGAAACATGATCTTGAGCTACAATCTCCACAGTATTTCATCCTGTGTTAAGAAACAGCTAACCAGTTTCACTCACCGTCTGCCTCACATCACATTCAGTTTTATTGCTCAGACAGCCACAATCTTTAGTCATAATCTCTCTCACGCTCTCTCTCTTTTAAGAGATTTTAACACATGCAAATATTTTCCCATTTAAGTGACTTAGCTTGTGAATACAGAATTACACATGCACTAAGTGGCCCCGTTAAACTTTAGCCAAACCTCTCTGAAACGTTTACAGAGTGCCTAACACATCATTGTGTGACCCTATGCAGAGCATAAGCAGCACTTCAGCTCCACTTTGACTTTGGCATGCGTCTCTTCACTTGAGAAAGGCAGAATCATCAAAGTTGTAGGGAGGCCAGCCACAGAGTTAATATTGGTCAACATAATTAGGTGATTTATGTCTTGAACTTAAGAACTGTTGAGTAAGAATTTATAGGAGAACTCCTTCAGTCCTGAATTGTCAGCAATGGCTCAGTGTCAGACGAGGTTATAGTTTCTAATCCCTACTCTAGTGGCTTGAACATATAATTCAGGCTAGAAGTTGGAAATACTGAATCTCAAATGAGGTATTAAACTGTGTCCTTACCAGTTGGATGCAAAAAATTATACGTAATTTTAAAGAAAGGATTGGGGAGTTTTCTCCAGTTCCAGCCTAAAAAAGTCATTCAGACACAGAATCATAATCCCAAACTAAACTAGTCCCACCTGCCTGCTCCTGGTCCATATCCCTCCAAACCTTTACTTTTCGTGTATGTATCTAAATGATTTTTAAAAGTTGTAATTGTACCCACATCCACGATTTCCACAGGAAGTTCATCCCACACGCAAACCACCTTCTATGTAAATAAATTGCCCCCACGTATTTGTTAACTCTCTCTCCTCACACTTTAAAAATGTCCCCCCCCACTGGCCTGGTCTTAGAATCTTCCACCCTAGGGCAAAGACAACTACCATTAACACTATCTAAACCTCTCATTTTATAACCTTCTATAAGGTCGCCCCCTCAACCTCCTATGATCCAATGAAAAAGTCCCAGTCTATCCAGTTTATAATTCAAACTTTCCATACTTGGCAATGCCCTGATAAATCTCTTCTGAACTCCCTCCAGCTTAATAATATCCTTCCTATAAACCAAAAAGAATTGCAGATGCTGCAAATGTGAAACAAAAACAGACATTGCTACAAAACCTCAGCAGGTCTGGCAGCATCTGTAGAGAGAAATCAGAGTTAACATTTCAGGCCCAGTGACTCTTCCTCAGAATTGATGGTAGATAGGAAAAGGATTTTTTTTATACAGAAGATAGAGTGGAGGAGGAGGAGAAAAAGAATTGGTGGAGATAGAGCTCAAAGGCAGAGAAAAACAGTTAGACAAAGGAATATTAAAAGTTAGTCTGAGGAAATGAGTAGCTGCTAATGGCGACGATTAGTGGCTGACAATGGGTAGTGTGTAGTAGCAGCCCATGTAATAACAGGCCGGGTGTACAGGAGGTGAGAGAAAACATGGGGAAGGATACTCAAACCCTAAAACTCAATGGTCCAGAAGGCTGCAGGGTTCTCAAGTGATAAATGAGGTGTTGTTCTGATGTAAGTTTACTCGCTGAGCTGGAAGGTTCGGTTTCAGATGTTTCGTCACCATACTAGATAACATCATCAATGAGCCTCTGGACGAAGCACTGGTGGTATGGTCCACTTTCTATTTATGTGTTTCGGTTGCTCTGAGATTGGCTGGAGCACTGCAGCATAAAGATAATTTATATTTGATATCATCTGTTCCCAAAATGCTTTACAGTCAATGAAATAAATTGTGAAGATCAGGGTAGAATTTTACAAGGTGCCTGGCTCCCAACTTCCTCAACTATAATAGGCTTCTGCCCTTCAACAACAGGAAGCCCATCTTAGAGAGCTGCTGATCTATCAGAGGCCTGTGTCTCTTAAGCATTTTGGGACAGAGACATGTGGTATTGGATTGGAATTTAGTAAATATTATGAATTTCTGAGAGGAGCTCAGCTCACAGGCCCAGGCAAGATGGCAGGCTGGGGTGTGGGGGTATAGTTGTGACGCACTTTGAGTAGAGGGGTTGAGAGGTCAGTGGGGTGAAGGCAACCTGGTTGGGATTTGGATGGCAGCAAAACCTCAGATAGGACATTTGGTAATTTTGGGGGGGATACCCTCTCCCTTTGCCTGGCAACAACCCATGATGGTGGGTTGATGGCACCTCTTCTGTCATTGGTTAAATCACAGGAACAGTCGAAGCAGTCTTTTTTGGGAACTAATTGCCTGCTGAAGGACTCCAATTGACCTATTGCTGGAGGGGGCACCTGACAGCACACTCACTGCTGATATAGTTGTGGCGTTTGGTGGGGCCAGGTGGGTACGAAAAAGGCATGCTTGATTTAACTAGTGCCCTCACCCCCATTCTTCAAACCTGTTGAAGTGGGTGCACAAAGTCTAGCCCATTAACATGGGAATATGATGCGAGTAGGGAAAAATGGCTGCTTATCTACACGCATCAAGCTCTCAAACAGAGCAATGTGCTGACAGCCAAACAATCCGTTCTTTAATGACATTGGTTGCTGGATCAGTATTACTCACACACATATTCAACTTCATGTAGTAAGTACACAGAAGATCAGTTGGAAAGAAAAACAAGGATTGATGCATGAAATTGTCATCAATTTCATTGTGATTTAAAGTGAGTTTGTAATAATGCTGCTCTTTTTTCTTCATTATCCCCCATATTATTTACAAATTATTGATCTTTTCTCTTGCAGTTGAAAGTTGGCCCTGATAACACTGATGTGAGGCTGGACAATTTATTTCCCAACACTGAGTATACACTTACAATTCATGCCTTGTACGAAGATGTCCCCAGTGATCCACTGAGTGTGCAAGCAACTACCTGTAAGATATTTTAATTACACAGTCTCTAAAGCTTGCAGGTTTTCACCCAGTTCAGGAGATTGAATCTCTGGCATGCAATATTAACCACAAACCTTTGCGTTTCAAATTCGAGTATCTATCTTTTCAATAACAAAGTTTATCCATTTCATTGAGCAAAACAGCATCTTTGTTTAGCAGTTTCACCGTCCAGGCCATGCAGGTGGAAGCAGGAAAATAGACAATGGCCAGGGAGGAGTGAGCAGGTAAACCTATGGTAGACAGAGCTCAGAGTGAAGACCTTGTACCCTTTGGATGAAAGGAAATCCATTTGGAATTGGAACTCATGGAGGCACAGTGGAATTTGTTTCCTTGCTGATATGTCATGAAAGATAAGTGTACAGATACTGGAAACATGGAAGGAAGAGACATGAATAGGACCGAAAGGAATAGATGAGAGTATCACACATAATGATAGAGAAGTGATGGAAATATTAAGAAGAATGATCTTACATTGGAATTTATCTAGGAGATGGAATAGATAGATATTTCAGTGAATTATGTGCAGTGCTGATCACCATATTGTCAAAAGGATATAGAAGAATGCAGAAGGATGAAGAGCTCTCTTCGGAGGGTTGGTGCAGACTCAATGGGCCAAATGGCTTTTCTTCTGCACTGTAGGGATTCTATGTTTCTTTGATTCATTGGAGAGGCTGCAGAGGATGTTTCTGAAGCCGATACCAAATATGTGTCAGTATCCATTTCAGAAATGGATTAGCAAGCTGGTCTCTTTTATTATGGGTTCAAAAAAGGTTGAAGGGTCCCCAAAAGAGATCTTTACATTACAATGGGTTTTGATAGAGTGGGTACAGAGAGATTGATTCCTTTTGTGGGAAGCGCTTAGTTAGAGGTCTTCAAGATAACGTAGTCACCAAGACATTGGTAGATGAAAAAAACTTATTTCTTAAGATAGATGTTCTCAGCGCAGGCAGTGCTTAAAGTAAATAATGCAGATATATTTAAGGAAAGGCTCAACAAGAATATGTGGAAGAAAGGAATGAAGGATCATGCTCATAGATTTAAATGTGAATGGTAATGGGAGGAATCTCAAGGGAAGCATAACATGAGCATAGGAGAAAGTGAGGACTGCTGGAGATCAGAGTTGAGAGTGTGGTGCTGGAAAAGCACAGCAGGTCAGGCAGCATCCGAGGAGCAGGAGAATCGATGTTTCAGGCATAAGCCCTTCATCAGGAATGAAGAAGAGCTTATGCCCGAAACGTCGCTTCTCCTGCTTTCCTGTTGAAGGGCTTATGCGAAACGTCGATTCTTCTGCTCCTTGGATGCTGCCTGACCTGCACCACACTCTTGACTCTGATCTCCAACATCTGCAGTCCTCACTTTCTCCTCGTAATATGGGCATCGCCTGGTTGAGTCAGATAGTCTAATTCTATGCTGTATGTCATGTATAATCCTGCACAAAGTAATGAGAAGACAAATGTAATGCTGACTTTTATCATATGGCGGCTATCACATGAGTTTAATGGTGTGTTCAGGTGCAAATCTCAGAATGGTTCTAATTCATCCTTGAAAGCTTCACTTTCTTCAGAATTCTTGTATTTTTTTCAGAGTAAAAATCGATTCCACTCTGACAAGTTAAAGACAAATTCTAGTTTTTTGAGAGTTATTTTAGTCTCTGAAAGATTATTGCAGAGATTAGTTTAACATCAGTGTGAAAAATTAGATGTTCTCAGAGGAATTTAAACACGTTCTGGAAGGAGCCACATAATGTAGCCACAGTGTGTCATGTCAAAACTCAGTACCTGATTTTGTTTTGACTTGCTTCATGGTATTTTGTCACCTGTTTTTCTCTGTTGAGCTCTGTTTCATTCTGTCTCCACAGTGCCACTGGGTGGACCCAGGAATATCTGGTTTTCCGATGTCACTCACAGTCACTTACGGGCCCACTGGGATCCTGCACCAGGCAGGGTGCTTAAATATGTGATTAAATACAATGAAGTGGGTGATGAGACCGTCAAGGAGGTGAGGTGATATGTTCCATTGCAGAGTAACATGATTTTTAAAAATTTCTTTGTCTTATAGAAAAAAGTTTTAAGGTTCTTGTTATGTTAGGGCATGAAAGGTTATCGGGATAGATGGAAATACTCAGATCAGCTATGATTTTATTAAATGGTGGAGCTGGTTAGAAATAGGGAGTATTAAAAATTAATCAAAGACCTGTGTAGATGCTGCAGATCTGATACAAACAAAAGTTGGAAATTGCTGGAGAAACTCAGCAGGTCTGGCAGCAGCTGTGAAGAGAAAACAGTCAATTAGCTCAGTGGGCTGGATGGTTTGCGAAGCAGTGTATGTGCGACTGTGGGTTCAGTTCCTACCTGACTGAAGTTACAATGAAGGTCCCTCTTCCCCTCGCCTGAGGTGTGTAAAGAATTAACGTGACCCTTCTTCAAAACTGTTGGGTTTCTGCAGCAGTTTCCGTGTTTCAAAATAGGAAGCCTTGTGGCAACTGTGCAAGGCATTAATAAGATAGCTGTTTTGCTGTCCATATTTAATGAGGGAAATCCTTGCATTGTAAACAGTTCAGAGAAGGTTCTCATGGGTTACTCCTGGGATAAAGGATTTACTTTGAGAGGAAAGGTTGGGCAGATTTGGCTTGGAATCACTAGAGTTTGCAAGAATGAAAGGTGACCTTATTTATACATCTAAGACACAGATGTACCATGACAGAGTAGCTGCTGAGAGAATATTTAAGCTTGTAGGGGAATCAAGAGCTTTCATTGGTCTTCCATTTAAGATACATTTGTCATGAGAGAAGGTCATTAATCCTGAGACAAAGCTATAAATCACACAACTCCAGGTTATAGTCCGATTCTGTGTCTTATGATTTTATTCTCCACAACCACCTGATGAAGGAACAGTGCTCTGAAAGCTAGTGCTTCCAAACAAACCTGTTGTATTATAACCTGGTGTTTTGTGGTTTTTAACTTTGTCCACTCCAGGCTCCTCCACATCATTAATCCTTTGAAATGTGTATCCAGAGAGGAATAAAAGTTGGATCATTGTATATATTTAATAATTTACAAAAGAAAGTCAAAGGTTATAGGCTGCAAGATTGAGTTCGGACAGGATCTTAATGAATGATGGAGCAGACTCAGAGGCCAATTAGTTCACTGCTGTTCCTATTTCTGATGACCTCACATTCCTACAACAACCTAACATTTTCATTATCACTTTTATTGATATGATATTGACAATGTAATCAGAATTCAAATCCTCAAACTCTCCACAGTGAGATTTGAATGCCCAAGCTCTGGATTATTCATCCAAGCTTGTGGAGAATTTAAATTTGAGTCAAAAATAATCTCTAAATAAAGATGAGTTGTGTCAATGTCCTACCAATCGTTTCCAAAGGAAGTCCATCACTAGCTTCTCAAGGGGCAACAGGGAATGGACTAACTACCTATCTTGTCAGTGATGACTACATTCTGAGATGAAATAATCGAAATGGCCAGCATATTTTCTTCCCTTGAGAGGGTGGTGTTGGAGTGCCTTCATAAGTTGCCATTTAGGGAGTCAATTAGCTCAGTTGGTTGGATGGCTTGCAATTAAGAATGACAGCAACAGTGTGGGTTCAACTCCTGTACTGACTGAGGTTACAGTGATGGTCTCGCCTTCTCAACCTGTCCTCTCGCCTGAAGTGTGGTGACCCTCAGGTTAAACCACTACCAGTTGTCTATCTCTAATGAGCAAGTGGGACTATAATGCCTATACTTTTAATTTGCCAGTCACAGTCGGATATGACTGAGAGTGTTGCTAGACTAGAGGAGAGTGATGAAGCAAACCACAAGTTGGAAAACAAGACTCAGAATTAAAGAGAACCATGATTAGGATGGGTGGTGGGAAACAACAAAATGCAACACTGGCAAACGGAGTGAACTTAGTTACATGAGTTGACCCAAAGAAAAGCACATCTCTTAAACCAGATCGTATGGTATTTGAAACTCGTCACTAAGTAACTCATTTATGACAAGAACATTCTTCCAGGGTAGTTATACAATTCCGTGGACTGGGTGAGTTTGATGGAGAAAGACAAATAAGCTCCAATAGACTTCTCCCATTGTCCCTTTGTGATTCCAGGGGAGGTGATGGCTTAGTGGTATTATTGCTGGACTCTTAATCCAGAGACTCAGATAATGTTGTGGGGACCCAGGTTTGAAACCTGCCACAGCAGATGGTGGGGTTTGAATTCAACGAATATCTGAAATTAAGAGTCTACGATGATGAGGAATTGATTGTTGGGAAAAATCCATCTGGGTCACTAATGCCCTTTCGGGAAGGAAACTGCCATCTTTCCATGGTCTGGCCTCCAGGTGACCCCAGACCCATAGCAATGTGTTTGGCTCTTAACTGCCCTCTGGGCAATAAATGGTGGCCTAGTCCTCATCACATGAATGAATTTTAAAAAAAACTTTACATTACATTTTGCTATGAATTCACTCTGTTACCCGAACAAGTGTAACCAATATCTTTTCTTCAACCCGATAGGTGGAAATCCCCGGCAATGAGAACTCAGTGTCACTATCAGGCCTTGCGTCACAGACGGAGTATAAGGTTGCAGTTACTGCGGTACATGATCATGGCCCCTCAGCTCCCCTGATTGGGAGAGAAAACACCTGTAAGTGAGACACTTCAGTCAAAATATTGAGGGCTTCCATTGAGCCTGTAACAATTCTAATAGTTTCAGGCACACTGAGAAAGGCTATGATTGTTCATCTTGAGGCAGGGAACGTGAGCAGGAGATCAAATGGAGGTGCTCAAAATCATGAAGCACTCCAATATAGTAAAGGAAGAAAGATCATTTTGCATCATTAACCAATGGACACCAAATTTTTGATAGTTGACAACAAACAATAGAACAGAGAAAGATTTTGTTTTAACCCAATGAGCTGTTCTGATTAGGACCATGCTGACTGAATAAGTGGTGGAAACAAGTTCAACAGTAGCTTTCAAATAGGAATTAGGTAAATACTTCGAACCATAACATTGTTACAGCACAGAAGGATGCCATTTGGCTTGTTATGTCTGTGTATTGACTTTTTAACGTGAGTACCTCAATTAAGTTCTAGTCTAGAACTTTGCCTGTACACCCGCTAATATGTTCTATTCAAATAAATATCCAATTTCTGTGAGCATCTCTGTCAATATGTTGCTGAAGTCTAACTTACAATGACAGCACGCTGTTAGGTTAGTTGTATGATAGGTTATCCCCTACATCCATGCCACCTCCTAATGCCCCCATGATAAAACAATTATCCAATGCACAGAGATGTTTTATTCCCCCCAGATTCATGTCTCCGCTGAAAGTGACCTCGAGCCCTTTGGATGCTTAGTTCATCAGAAGAGTTGGTTCCTTGATCTTTGAGTTAATCTCACTGGGTGAAATATGGTGCCCTTCCCCATGACAGGCTTGGTGAGGGGCTGGTGTTTAATCAATTGGTTGGGGAGTCTGCTGCAAAGGCCCCCTGGATGACTCAGCCACCCAGTGCCAACTGAGAATTTCAAGTGGGTCTTTAATATCTGCTACAGGGCCTTATCCTGCTCCAGGCAAGTTTGAACCCAGACACAGTAGAGGTATTGTGGACTGGAAGCTCAGTGAACAAACGTGTGCGAGGTTGCTTGCAGGTTCTCCTTGTGGGAAATGGAGGAATGGTGGGTGTAGTAGACGTGGGTGACAGCAGTTGAGGAAGGTGTGGAATCTCTGTTGCTCAAAATCACTTCAGATCAGAAGTGTCTAATTGAAGGACTTGACATCAGAAAGCAGGAAGCCCTCTGCTGACAACATACTCATCACCTGTGACCGCCAAGCCTTGAGCATCCTCCATGACCTCCTTCATCACTCAGCTGTGGCCTGTATCCTGATAATGGCTGTAATACTCCCAGCAACAATTGCTTTCTCTGTGCCACTGCTGCTCTTCAATAGATCTGATCAGCCAGCAAACCCTCGGGTCATTGATCCAGTATGGTGCCTGAGGATGATGATAACACCCTAACAGAGGAGACAAGGGGCCTTTCACTGTCTCTATAGCCAGGGAACCAGAACCTTTCCAACCTCCATTCAATACCATCCACTCGCTCAGCAAGTAGTGTGCTGAGTGGGAAGTTTGCATTGCACACCTGATCAAGGAATGGTTAAAAACTAACTGAAGTTCCTCCAGTGTCTGAATATTCCATTTACTCAATGCAAACAACCATGTTGAGATGGACCAATTCAACAGAAACTAGAAGTTTCATAACTCCCAGTTTCCATCTCATCAGACTCCTCAGATTTCCCAACAGTGAGATCAAGTCATATTCATTCATTAGATGTCTGATACTGCCAACACCAGTATTTGTTGCTTATCCCTCATTGCCTTGGTGATGGTGATGGTGAGCCACCATCTTGAACCACTGGAGTCCTCAGAGTACTTATGTCCATCTATGGTGCTATTACAGGGGACCAACAGTGAAGGATTAGCAGTGCAGCTCCAAGCAGTTTATACCACCAATATAGTTCCAAACCATGATGGTGTGTGACTTGGAGGAATGGTGTTCCCGTGTGTCTGCTGTCTTTATCCTTGTCATGGGTTTGGGAAGGATTGTCAAAAGAACCCTAGTGAGTTGCTGCAGTAAATCTTGTAGAAAGTACACACTGCTGTTACTGTGCATGGGTGTTGAAGGGAGTGAGTCTTAATACAGGTCGTTCTGCTATAACGCACATTTAATTAACATGAATTCACTATAACTTGATTGACGAATTGGGGACACTGTTTCAAAAGCATGAACTTTTAAAACATATGTTGGCTGTAGGGTGATTACATCACCAACACTTTAAGCGCTGTTTCTAAAGCGCAATTTTTCTACAATGTGGGGTTGCAAAAGAATGCAACCATTGTGTTATAGAAGAACTACCTTTAGTTGAGGTGCTGATCAAGTCGGCGGCTTTGTCCTGGATTGTGTAAACTTTCTTCAGTGTTGTTGGAGCTGCACTCATCCTGACAAGTTGAGAATATCCCACAATATTCTGAGCAATGCTTTCCAAACTGGATGTATGATGTATGGGACATCATGCGTCTATCCCTGCAGGGCTCTGAAAGTCATAAAGATGTCAGTTTGGCACTGGTCGGAATGTAATGTGATATAAAGTTCAATATTTTTAGAGATTGTAGAGTAAGATAAAAACCAGAACCTATCCCCAAATGACTTGCCAGACACTGAAAAAATGCAAAGCAAGAGATGAAACACAGCACTTAATTGGAAATGATATATTAGAATTGAGCAAAAACTGTGTTTTTAAGTCTTCACTGTGCTGGGAGAGAGTTATTCCTGATTATTATATACAAGAGAATCAAAATTATATTGGCCAAATGTTTGCACATATTAGAGATCTTCTTACTGCCATCAGCTCATGGCAATGTAAATTTGCCTACTGTGACTTTGTATCTGTCTTTTGTCCTAAATCTTGCTAATGTCTTCCCTGATGGAACACGTCTTAAAATCTGCCTCCTTGGTGAAGCTTCTGATCACCTGAGGAGAAATCCTATTCTTTGTTTGTTGTCAATTCAGTTTTTTTAAACTGTCTATGCTCCTTTGAAACATCTTTACTGCATTAAATGTACTATATAAATGTAAGTTATTCATGTTATAACATCAGATAACAGTGACAGTATCTTGAAACGTTTTCTTGTATTCTGCTTCCTTTCCTGACTATTCTACTGGGCCATGATCCTGTTATCAGTGCTCATGTCATGTACATTTAAGGTCCCACAGCTTCTGTTTTCTCTCACTCCAGTGGTTGTCCCAGCTCCATCAAACCTACGCTTCACCGACATCGGGGAGAGGCGTTTCCGTGTACACTGGGATCATGGAGGTAGGGATGTTGCCCTCTACAGACTCTCCTGGGTTCCATCTGGAGGAGGGGAAAGAAAAGAGGTGAGGAGATCAGTGCTTTCTGTTTCTGTTATCATTTTGATTTCCCCTTAAAGAGGTGAATGTGATGCAAATTGCAGATGGGCAGATCTTTAGATGTATGGAAATGTTCCTGCTGTACACCATTGATGTTGCGCAGGTTTTTGTTATCCCTTCCATCGTTTGCAGATGAATTTCATACTCTGCTGAATTCCAGCTCAGTGAATCCATCTCAACTGGCTCATATAATAATGATTGGGAATGCCAATGGGCCATTCACTGTGATGGGACTCACAACAGCATTCAATCCTATTTTGAACCCAAAATCCATGTGTGTGAACAGGCTTTTGGATTGGATGGGGAATGGGAAAATTTATAGTAAACCCCAATCCCTGGCTGTACCAAGTCAGAAGTAACATGACACCAGGTTATAGTCCAACAGGCTTATTTGAAATCACAAGCTTTTGGAGTGCTGCTCCTTCGTCAAGTGAAGTCAGGAGAGTAGCGTTACGAAAGCTTGTGATTTCAAATAAACCTGTTGCATTATAACCTGGTGTTGTGTGACTTCTGACTTTGTCCACCCCAGTCCAACACTGGCACCTCTACATCCTTACTGTACCAGGAAGGGACTAGTTTGGTCCTTTAGCACAGCCTGGATGAACCTGTTGAGGTTTGTGGAGAGTCATCCTTGTCCAAAGACTTCTGCAGACCTCCCCCAGAATGAAACTGAAAAAACCCTTTATTTTCAAATTATTGGTCTTTCCCCTAGACTTGAAAAGAAATACACATTCAGAAATTTCGAAAGGGAACCCTGATGCACAGTTGTTCATCTTACTTAGTTGCAAGCTCTTCAAATGTACACAAAAACACATGACTTTTGAGAGCTACTTCACAATCATGTTGTTTTAAAAGAAAAGGGCGGCACGGTGGCACAGTGGTTAGCACTGCTGCCTCACAGCGCCATAGACCTGGGTTCAATTCCCACCTCAGGCGACTCCCTGTGTGGAGTTTGCACATTCTCCCCGTGTCTGCGTGGGCTTCCTCCCACAATCCAAAAATGTGCAGGTCAGGTGAATTGGTCATGCTCAATTGCCCGTAGTGTTAGGTGTAGGGGAATGGGTCTGGGTGGGTTGCGCTTCAGCGGGTTGGTGTGGACGTGTTGGGCCGAAGGGCCTGTTTCCACACTGTAAGTAATCTAATCATGGTGACAAAAATGCTTATAAATTAAACACTTCAGACACACTGAAAAACCCATATATCACTAATTTTCAAATTAAACCTAAAAATAAATGATATTAAAATTGATATACATCACAATGGGAAGAGTCCTTTCAATCACTTGTAGCAAAGTCCATAAACATATTCTTTACCTGTGCATTCATATTATGGCTACACAAATTGATTTTGACCATTGTGCATTAGCGATGTTGGGCCTAGTTGAATCAACTACATAAGAGTATTTATTCACTGAGCAGATCATTCCAAATTTGGGACAGTGGCTGCAGTCAGAGGTTAAGAAATTCAGGGTATGATTACTGTAGTTGCCTGGATGATATCAAATTGAAGCCTCCCATTTCATTAGGAAAATGAGGTTTCAGAAAGAAAATTGGCTCCAGGTTCTGACACCCTATTGACCTTAGTGTTGATGCTGGTTCTGTCTAGATGATTATAAATGGCGTGGATAACAGCCAAGTTTTAGACAGCCTGACTCCTGACACCTTATACGATGTCTCGCTTACTGCCATCTACCCAGATGAGATGGAAAGCGAAGATCTCCTTGGCTCCCAGCGCACATGTAAGTCTTTAGCACAAAAACATCTTTGTCAGGCTTTTCCTTTTTCCCCTATCCCTGCTTCTGCTATTGTGGTTTGGAAACAGGCACTTGATAGTGTTGGTCAGGGAGGGGGAAGAGATTCAACCCCTCAGTAATCTATTCCTCATCAAAGTTTAAAGGCTTTCAACAGCTTAGCTTTACCAGTTTGGGTGAAAGGTTATCGATCTTAAATGTTAACACAGTTTTTCTACCTGTCTCGAATATAATGAGCCAATATCCCCCACCATCAAATTCATTATCTCCTCCTTGTCGAGAAAATGTTGGCTCCAGTTGTACTGTCTGCCTATCTTGGGATTATGATCTTTGGATAAGGATGGAACCCCCTGGTCCTCACCTTCCACCCCACCAACCTCCATATACATCACATCATCCTCTGCCACTTTTGCCACCTACAAACAGACCCCACCACAAGGGATATATTTCCCTCCCCACCCCTATCAGCATTCCAGAGAGACCATTCCCTCCTAGACTCCCTTGTCAACCCATTCCCAGCACCTTCCCTTGCCACCGCACGAAGTGCAAAATCTGCACATGCCCACTCACCTCCACCCAAGGCTGCAAAAGGTCCTTCCACACCAACAGACATTTACCTGTACCTCCACCAATGTCATCTACTGTACCTGTTACACCCGATGTGGTCTCCTTTACGTTGGGGAGACAGGACACCAACTTGCAGATCTTTTCAGAGAACATCTCTGGGCCACCCGCACCAACCAACCCCACCGTCCTGTGCCTGAACACTTCAACTCCCCTTCCCACTCCACCAAGGACACGCAGGTCCTCGACCTCCTCCATCGCCAAACCCTAACCCCCCGACGCCTGGAGGAAGAATGCATCATCTTCGATCTTGGGTCCCTGCAACCATACAGGATTAATTTGAATTTCACCAGTTTCCCATTTCCCCTTCCCCCATCTGATCCCAGTCCCAGGCCTCTAACTCAGCACCACCCTCTTGAACTGTCCATCGTCTTTCCCATCTATCTGCTCCACCCTCCTCTCTGACTTATCACCTTCTCCCCCATCTTCATCTACCTATCGCATTCATGCTATCTTCTCCCCAGCCCCCATTCCCCTCCCATTTATCTGTCAGCCCGTGGTACCACAAGCCTCATTCCTGATGAAGGGCTCATGCCCAAAACTCATGCTGTCTGACCTGCTGTGCTTTTCCAGCACCACACTCTTCTACCATGATCTCCAGCATCTGCAGTCCTCACTTTTTCCATTATGTGACAATCAGTTGATATTTTCTTGATGCATTCCATCTAGATTGTCCCATGTTAACTTTATTGGATGACATCAGATTGCTAATCATTGATGTTTGTTTTTATGAAACGCTAAACAATACCAGACCATGTGTTTTAACAGAAGCAAGTAAGGTGATTGGAAAGGCAATCTGTCTTAATTAGTGTGTCCCATTTGAAGGAATTCAACCTCACTATCTCATGCTGTTCATGATCTACTGATACACAATGAACAAAATCACAAAGAACTGCAGATGCTAGGAATCTGAAACAAAAACACATTTCTGGACAATCTCAGCTGGTCTGGCAGCATTGGTGAAGCAGAGTTAATGTTTCGGGTCCAGTGACCCTTCTTTGGAACAGCTCTGAAGAAGGATCACTGGACCCAAAACATTAACTCTGCTTTCTCTCCACCCCTGCTGCTGGCCATGTTGATGTTTTTCAGAAAGTTCCGTTTTTGTTCCAGTGATGCACATCCCTGTTGCTTAGACCTGTGTTTACTGGTGTGTTAAATAAGCTTTCATGAGGATTCACTTCAGTCTGTTGCCCCCACCCCTACCCTATTTACCCAGAGAGAATTCTACTTCATTCCAGTTTCTGAAATTTTTCCTTACATCTCCTAGTATCAATTTTGCCCTGCTCTTTCACTGACTTTGCTGTCCTTGGGCTCCCGCACTGTTCCAGTGGAGCTCAATGTAAGCTTAACAAGCAGCAACTCAACCTTCAGTTAGACACCTTTTAGCCTTCCACAACTAACTTTGAATTCAGCAATGTTGGACCATAGTCACTCCCTCCATTTTGCTTTGTTTTTCTTTGAAGTTTTCTCCTTTAAATAATTTTTTTTTTCAGTTTTGCTTTTGAATGGCAGCTTGTCTTATTTCTTTACTTGCTCAACCAACTCTTTCATTATTTAATTTCACGTCTCCTCTAGCTGATCAATTACTTTCCCTTGTGTTGCTGCCCCTCTCTCCTTTAAACCTGCTTAAAGCCTTTTAAAAATTTAGTTTTACCAGTTTGGATGAAAGATTATCCACCTGAAAAGTTAACACTTTTTTTTTGCCTCAGCCATTGCCAGACCTGCTGAGTGTTATTATCATTTTCTTAGGTCACTTTTATCTTGTCTCTCTTGCTAAACTTTCTGCCATATTTTTCCAAAGTTGCACAGCACAATAAGAGAACTAAAGTCCAAAGATGTGCAAGTTAGGTCGATTGGGAATAGGAAAATGGCCATAGTGTCCAGGTAAGTGCAGGCGAGGTGGATTAGCCATTAGGTTACAGAGATATGGTGGTTGTGGGGAGCGTATCTGGGTGGCACGATCTTCAGAGGTACTGTGTAGACTCAATAGGCTGCATGGCCTGCTTCCATACTGTAGGGTTTCTATGGCTCTATTCTATTGCTGGGGAAACTCAGAAGGTCTGGCAGCAGTTGTGGAGAGAAAGCAGGGTTAATGTTTTGGATCCAGTGACCCTTCTTCAGAATTTCGTTCACTGTGACTATAAACTTGAGAATTTAACGAGTTCTGAATGTTGACCAGATTTTTGCTCTACTTTAACGAAAACACCTGATATTAACAAATGCCCTCTTTTAATTTTTTTTAGTGCCCAAGACGATTCCAATTACACCCTGTAAGTGTTCAGTTTCTGTTACTTTCATTGGTAAATCTCTGCTTACAAAACATGTGAATCAGAGTATCAAACTGCCATGTTTATCTCTGGGTCTGTAAGGATTTTCTTTCTGGGAGAACTCCTGTTTCTGAATTTAAATGAACCCAGTTCCAGACATTCCCAGTGCCTGTACACCAAAACTCTTCCTCGGAATTTCCAAATGATCTTTTACCTCCATCAGCTGGATGAGTGCACTGCTTTCTTCTCTAGGTTCTGGTGAGACTAAGGTCCCCAGGCTCGGAGAAAGATTATCAGAACCACAGAGGAACCAGTAAAATTTCAATCTGTCAGGTTGTTACTCAACCTGTTCCTCCTTCTGATGCTTTACATGTTCCTCCAAGGGAGCAGCATGAAGATACCAAAACAATTGTAATTTCTCCCTTTGATCCTTGCCTCCTGTGGGCTCAGACCCCTCCTGGGACTCACATTTACCTTGATATCATGAATGAAAATACTGAACAAGAATTATTGTGAATGATCATATAAATGGAACACTGCCTTTATGCAAAAACATGTTTGCAATATGTTTTTTTTCTCTCATTCATAAATGTACGGTCCATGATGTAACTGTCATCTGGATTAAATAAAATTGTAGGTCTTGCAATACTAGAAGAGACCATTCATCTCATCTTTGCCTGGAACGGCTGTTTGAATGAGTTATCCACATTCCTTGTGCCACTTTATTTTTCCTTATGACACTGCAAATATACTCCCTTTCAAGTGTTTGTCCACGATAAGCACCATGCAAACTGGTAAAATGATGGAACATGCTTGATGGGCCAAATGGTCTCCACAGAATTGCAGTGGAGTTCTTCAGGAATTCAGTAGTAAACGTTTGCCAGGAGGTTTCCCATGAACATGCAAATTACCTATCTACTGTGCTGCTAAAGTATTTTACAAAATACAAAGTGTAATTGTGGATGACTGAGGAGGATGTAATGATCTAATATTCAAACCCAGCTTAGGGAATCCATCTGTTGCCTTAGAAAATCTGACGTGAAATGCGTTTTGACAGCTGGAGTACTGTTGTTAGTGAGTAAGGCTGCTGCATACAATAACCACTCCAAGTCTGGCACTGATTTTGGCATTGCTCACTGAGAGACATGCTGTGGAGGTGCCTGGAGAGACACGCACACACAAATGCCTATGTGTTACAACAGAGGATGTTCTGAAAAGGTGAGCCTGAGGCATGTTATTGCAATTAAGAAGCAGCTTTATTGTAAAGCTGGTCTGCTTGGCCAGAAATTGAAAATTTCCAACCTCGAGCTCATCGTTCTGGCTGACGTTCGCACTGCCCAGTACTGCACTTGTCTGAGATTCCATCTTTCCATTAGATCTTGTACTGACACTTAATTTAACCCTCCAATGAATGGGAAAAAGCCCATGATATTAGTTCAAAGTAAGATGCAAGGATTTTTCTCTGGTGTTCTGGCTTATGCTTTCTGAACCAAAATCATGGAAAAACAAATAATCTGGTTGTTATCACCCTGCTGTTGATGGGATTTTACTGTGTGTAAATTGGCTGCTGCATTTCCCACATTGACTTCACTTCAGAAGGTTGTGGAGTGTGAATGTCCTAAGCTTGTGAAAGATGCTAATGCTATCAGATTCTTTTATCTTTTTCTAAAGGATGAAAGGGGAAAGATATAAAAGGGACCTAAGGGGTAACGTTTTCACACAGAGGGTGGTGCATGTATGGAATGAGCTGCCAGAGGAAGTGGTGGAGGCTAGTACAATTACAGCTTTTAAAAGGCATCTTGATGTGTACATGATTAGGAAGCGTTGAGAGCGATATGGACCAAGTTCTGGCAAATGAGACTAGATTAGGTTAAGATATCTGGTCGGCATGAATGAGTTGGAACAAAGGGTCTGTTTCCGTATTGTAAATATCCATGACTCTAAGAGGGAGGAAATGGCATTAATTCTCATGATGTCTATTTACTCTACAGCCACTCCCACTCCCCCTCGTAACCTCCAAGTTTACAATGCCACATCTCACAGCCTGACAGTGAAGTGGGACCCTGCCATTGGTCGAGTCCGGGGTTATCGGGTTATCTACGCTCCCATGACTGGAGACCCCATTGATGAAACGGTAATCTCAATTGTCTTCATGATTCTTGTCTGTCTTTTTGTAGGTTAGAGTCCGTATGAAGCAGTGATACAGGGTGGATAATGGTATGGTAACTGACTTATCTGGATCCCAGAATCCAGGGACTGATTGGAAAGCTGTCACTGGGAGGAAAAAAGCTTCCATGTCTGACAAAGTGAGGGAGAACCAGCAATGGGCTGAATGGCCTGAACAAAGGTGCTCTAGTTTCCTCCCACAGTCCAGAGGACTGATGTCTGAGGAAGAATCACTCGACTAGAAATATTAACTTTGATTTCTCTCCACAGATGCTGCCAGCTCTGCTCATTTCTATTTTTGTCCAAAGATGTGCAGGTTAGGTGGATTGGCTATGCTAAAGTGCCCCTAGTGTCCAGGGATGTGCAGGCTGTGCGGATTAGCCATGGGAAATGCAGGGTTACAGTGGGTCTGTTTGGGACGCTCTTTTGGAGGGTTGGTATGGACTCGATTGGCCGAATGGCCTGATTTCATGCTGTAGGGATTCTATGATTCTGTGAACTGCATGGGTATGGAGCCAAACCTATTGAAACAAAAATGTTACATAATTTTCCAGGCAATTAGAAAAGAATGTAATTGATGACATTAATTCCCTTGACTATAATGCAGCTTCAATTACATAAGTTAACCATCGGCTTCTTTTGGTAATAGTTGTTGCAATACATGTCAATGTCAGTGCCCGTTCAGGGGACCAAAGGAATAGATTGAAATCCAGTTCAACTCCTTCATGTGTAAATGGAAATCATCCTGAAACAGGTTTTTGGTAATCAGTTGCAATATCTTGGAACTTGACAGCCCCAAATGCAATGACACAATTGTGATTACAGATTAACGAGTTATTATTACACAGTTGCTTTTACATTCAAAATTATTTGCAGATCCCTTAAATTGCTTTTATACGATTGCCATGCAACTAGCAAGGAGATCTTAAAGTATCCACAATCAAGTCTTAATGCGAATCGTCAGAATAAGTTTTCGTTGTTGTGCATTGTTGAGGCTTTTATAGAATTGTTTAAAAATCGAAGCGGGGTGCAGACATTATCCTGTGCAGATACTAAACACATCTGTTTCAAGTTTCTCTGTTTTAGCAGATGTCTTATTTTTAGTATCAGAGGAAGGGGTTGATTCCAGTTCATTTCAGTAACACCCCATTTAATCATTACCAACAGGCTTTTTTTTTAAACCACTGTTTCAATTTGCAAGGATTATGAAAAGAAGGCACTGAGATCATCCATTGGTGTTAAAATGGACAGGCTACCAAATACAGCACAGCAGAATGGACACTCAGAGTAGATTGGGATCGAGATTAGAGTGGTGCTGGGAAAGCACAGCAGGTCAGGCAGCATCCGAGGATCAGGAAAATGGATGTTTCGGGCAAAATGCCTTCATTAGGAATGAGCTTTTGCCCAAAACGTCAATTTTTCTGCTCCTTTGATGTGCCTGACCTGCTGTGCTTTCCCAGCGCAACTCTAATCTTGACTCTAATCTCCAGCATCTGCAGTACCTACTTCCCCTCTCAGAGTATCTTGTTTACAGAGCTGGTGCAGACACAATCAGCCAAATGACCACCTCCTGTGCTGTTACCTTTCTTTGAGCTATGAAAAGTATAATTTCCCAAAAAAAGAACAATTGTTGGAGCATCATTTCGAATCAGTACTGATTCTGTCCGTAAACACGAGTGCTCTTGGATCAAAGCCAACTCTTTTTTCAGATCATGGTATTAAAGAAAATGAGAAAAAAAAAATCTTTCTTCCTTTCAACTATCCTGGTATTCACATGATTCCAGCATAATTGAATTAGTTTGTTAATCAGAGAAATCTATATTCATTTCACTGAAAGTGACCCAAGTTGGAAATAAGGGAAAATGTTATTTCTGGGAGCTTTACAAAACATTGTTTCAAATCCACATATTCCTTCCAAATATGCCGCATCCACCACACACATATCTCTGATTACTCATGTAATCTTAAAAGCACTCTAGTTTATATTCAAAGCGGTCGTCATTCATTAAGATAATAGGGATTATATTAATGTCGCCTTGTGAGCTAAATACATACCTCCTGACATTACTCCTGTGACTTTGCAAGAGAGTAGAATCAAAGTCTAAACCAGATGTTGTACCTTATACAGTTTTCCTGTTTCAGTTCTAGAGTTATCACAGATTGATTTTAAATATCTTCAAACCTCCTCTGAACTTACTTATCAGTGTGAACCATATGGTCAGTTCTATTCTGGACAAGGTGACTTCACACGACCTAGACTTAGATCATTGATGAAAGCCTCAGCCTGTTTTCTGACTCAATGAGCCAGCAGACACTCCCAGCTTTCCACAACAGGATTTACTCAAGGCATTGGAGATCGGACAGTCAATCACACCCTCCCTTCTTGGAGGCTTGGACTTTCCACAATTTGCGAAATCATTTGACACACTCTTGCTTCATCAAATAATTACTATGTTTAACCTTCAGAAACTGCCAATGATACTTTCTAATAGCCTGAATAATTGTAGAGGAATATGTTATCACAGAATCCCTACAGTGTGGAAACAGGCCATCCGGCCCAGCAAGTCCACATTGAGCCTCCGAACAACATCCCACTCAGACCCACCTCATCTCTGTGACTCTGCACATTTTATGACTAATCCATCTAGCCAGCACACCGCTGGACACTATGGACAATTTAGCATGGCCAATCCACCTCACCAGCACATCTTTGGACTGTGGGAGGAAATCAGAGCACCCTGGGGAAACCCACGCAGACGCAGAGAGAAAACTCCACACAGATAGTTGCCCAAGGGTGGAATCAAACCCAGATCCTGGCTCTGTGAGGTGGCAGTGCTAACCACTGAGTCACCATGCTGCCCCAATATACTCTGGCTGTGGACTGAAATGCTCTACAATCCCTGGTAAGCCACTCAGTTCAAGAGTATTTCGGGGCAAACAAAATATACTGGCTCTACCATTGACACCCCATGACAGAATAAAGGAGGAAAGGATGTTAAGAAGAATCCACAGTCTGACATTCCTTTTGTAAACTGTATTGACTAATTCACTCGATAGATTCAAACATTCGCGTGTGTTCCTTTATTGAATAGTTCATGTATCAGTACCAACAAGCCTTTCTCAGACTCAGTTTGAAAAAACACAAAATAGAAAACACCAGTTACTGTTTGCTGTGTGCCAATAAATTGTTTTCCAGTAAATTGGATTACTTTCCTTGTGTTATGGCTAACCTTTTGATGTTTTTGTTTGAGTTAGTATCTAATCTGTCAAGAATAGAGAGGTTTTAACTAATCTTCAGTGACCCATTGTACTGGGTTATGTTGCATTGCACCATGTTCTTTATGCAAAGCAGACTTGTAGGTCATCTAAGACAAATCCATCCAAGAGGTTTGTTTTTAAAACTCTCATTGTCTTCATGTCGTAAAAAAAAATCAATGATGTTTCTCCAGGTGACTGCCAGAATGCCAACAGCACAATTTCTCACAATTCTGCTTCTTTCTAAAATAACCTTAGTACACCCCATAAAAATTACGCCCTAACTGCATATAACAAAGAAGGAAGACTTTAATCCACATTTAACACCCAGGCATTTTCAGTTACATTTGAGAAATTAGCTGCAATTAAGAACATCTAAGGTTTGATGTTTTGGAGTTCACACATTTTTGCATTTATATTGCACACAGCTACCATTTATCATGAACTTTTTCAACTTAGAAAATGGGAACAGCATCCTGCTCTGTAATATCACTCCCAGAAACAGAAAGGAGCTGTTTACTGTTGAGAAACAAAAATGTAATAACTTCCAGATGGCTCGCTGGCAGATTGGCAGCAGTGTCCGGTTTGAGGTAGCCCACAAATGGTGCAGGATTATAGAATCTGTCTACCAGAGAGCCTGCCTCTGCCAACGTGAAATGATGTGACAGCGTTGGACCCAAAAGGGCTGACAACCTCAACATATCCCCAAGCTCCTTCACATTTAATTAAAATCCAAGGATAGTGACTTTCTGAATGAAATTAGACTAGCAATGCCCCATTGACACAGGATGGCATTGGAAAATTTTCTTGAAGGTTGTTCGTGGCTGAAGCATTTAAAGCAGTCAAGAGGGAGCTTTTTTCAAAATGGTTTCATATCCAGACTTGGCTCTGGACGTTTTCTTCGCTGTGACATAAAACATTTTTAAGGCAGGATTTTGGACATTCAATGTCTGAGAGAAAGAAATGTTTCACAACCTCAGGATGTGTCACAATGTTTTACAGCCAATTAGATATTGTAGTCTCTGTAAGTCACATGGCTCTCATTCTGTGCACAGCAGGATCCCACAAAAAGCGAAGCATACATGACCAGGTGAGCTGTTTTATTGGTATTGATACCTGTTGGACTATAACCTGGTGTTGTGTGATTGTATCTTTGTCCACCCTAGTCCAACACCAGCACCCCCACATTATTGATATTGGTTGAGGAAAATATATGATCTATGATGTCAGAAGATTTTTCTTTCAAGTAGTACAATAGAATCTTGTATTTTCACCAGACGAGACAGAATGCCTTTGGATCTTATTTGATAGATGGCATCTCCAATCATCATTGAGTCATAGAGTTTTTGACATCACAGAAAGGGGCCCATCAGTCCATGGAGTTTGCACCAATCATCAAACATCCATCTATTCGAATCCAGCACTTTCCAACACTTTGCCCATAGCCTTTTATGTTCTACAATAGTGTGGCAATCCATTAGTACCACATTGGGCTGAATTTTGTCTGACCTAGGACTGAGAATGATACTGCTAAGCTGCTGCCCAGTCTGAGCTCCATGTTTGCAGTGATGGACAGTGTGGGAGGCCCCAATTCCTGGGACTGCAAAAGCCAGGCATTCCTTTCTTCAGTTACCCTTCTTTACAGATTGTTCAGGATAATTGAGGAAGGATATTCCAATGACTGGACAATCCAGAATCAAGGATTGCAGGATATGGGGTGGGTCATTGAGGATTGAAATGGAGAACTGTCTTCATCCAGAGAGTGGTGAGTCTGTGGAATTCTCTGGCATGGAATATGATTGAGGCTAAAACACTGAAGGAGTTAGATGCAGTTTTTAGGCCTGAAGGGATCATAGAGAGAAATCAGAAACAGGATATTGATTTGAATGATCAGCCATGATCATATTGAATGGTGGAACAAGCTCAAAGGGCCTACTCCTGCTCTGATTTTCTATGTTTCCATATCCATTGAATATTTAACTCAAGGCATTTATTTCTCTTCAAGGTCACTGTGGGCGCCAGACAGAACAGCGTGGTGCTGCAGAACCTGGATCCAGACACGCCTTACTCAATCAAAGTGGTATCTGTCTCTAGAGCTGGAGATGGGGGACAGATCATTGGAAATGGCAGAACAAGTATGTTCGATGACCTTGCACATGATTGCTCAGTGTAGGGGTCGTGGGGAGAATGGTGGTTGGGGATTGGGTGGGAGGTTGGCTAGGAGAAATTACATCACCTGAGGGTTCAAAAACTGAACTAGACCAGCCATATAAATACTGTATACTGCGGTTACAAGGATTACTCAAAGACTGGGAATTGACCAGAGAGGAACCCAGCTCCCTGATCCTCAAAGTCTGTCCACCATGTACAGGGCACAATTCAGGAGTGTGATAGAATACTCCCCACTTGCCCAGAGGTGTGGAACTCCAATAAACTTTTTCCAAAGTATCCTGTTTGATTGGCACTCCATCTGCCAGCTTCCAATTTTGCTGCCTCCACCACTGATGCTCAGCATCAGCAGTGTGTAACATCTGCTAGACACTGTAGTAATTCACCAAGGTACTTTCAGCAGCATTTTGCAAACCCAGGACCTATACCAATCAGAAGGTCAAGGGAAAGCAGATACATGGGAACACCACCAGCAGCAAGTTCCCCTTGAAGCCACATACCATCCTGAATTGGAAATATATCACTGCTTTATGTCAAAACCATGGCGCTCTCTCCCTAAAAATACTGTGAATGCTCCTATATCCCAAAGACTGCAGTGGTTCATGAAAGCAGCTCACCATCATGTTCTGGAGGGTAAATGGTAATGGGCACTAAAAGCTGGATTAGCCAGTGACCTTTGTATCCAATGAATTAATTTTAAAACTGTACAGTATCTCTGTGATCTTTGACTTTAGTAGCACATGTAGATCATTCAGCTCCTTAGTACGGTCCATCATTCTGTCCAAACATCTCTCCTCAATATTAACCTAACAAGAAAGGGGCAGGCTTAATCATTGGCCAATAGAGTATCGCAATTGGGTGGATTTATATCATGTATTCAACTATTTACACTGGGTGAGTGAAGTTCGAAACCAGGAGTTATTTAACTTTATATTCAAAATTCCCTGCTCTTCATTAATACTTGATAACCTAATTTTCAAAATAATAATGTCCCTTTCTAAAGCCTCAGTTGCTTCTCAATTCCTTCTTGGGCTGATGGAATAGAATTCTGCCTCTTCCTCCACATGTGTCCCGCAGTGGAATGGAATTTTCAACTTGCCTGAGTGCAATATCAAAGAGATCCAAAACCCATAGCACAAACTAGTTGCTATTTGGCATCAATCTCACAGCCTCCTTCAAAAGGAGCTCAAGAAAATAATTGTTTTTTTCTAAATGTAAAATAATTAGTTTGGGAGTAAGGAAACCAAATAGTGGAGTATGTTTTGAATAAATCAGCAGCAGGCCGTGCTGATTGGGAAAGGGATTTGGGGCATTTTGTGGAGAAGTTATTGAAACCACCCGCTCAGTGTATGGTTACGTTGGGAAAGGCAAGTAAACTTTCTGGTTTCTTAGCAATAGGATGGAGTGTAAATCAAAACAGGTGATGTTGTTCCTTTAGAAGAAAGAACATTCATTTAA
Organism: Chiloscyllium plagiosum; assembly: GCF_004010195.1. Taxonomy (NCBI): domain Eukaryota; kingdom Metazoa; phylum Chordata; class Chondrichthyes; order Orectolobiformes; family Hemiscylliidae; genus Chiloscyllium; species Chiloscyllium plagiosum. Next base: position 6,171,718 of record NC_057718.1, on the reverse strand, counting down.
TTAGTGCCTTTTACAACCTCAGGACATTCCAAAGTATTTTGGAGCCAATTAAATACTTTTGAAGTGTAGTCACCATTTCACTTCTGTAATACACGAAATACAGCAGCTTTGTTTTGCACAACTTGTCACAATCAGCAATGAGATAAAGAAACAGTCAATTGGTATCATTAATGACAATTGATGGATAACTGTTGACTAGGTAACTTACCTCCTGACTTTTCAAAACCTGGCCACCATCTACAAGGCACAAGTCAGGAGTGTGATGGACCACTCCCCATCTGCCTGAATGGGGGCAACTCCAACAACACTCAAGAAGCCTGACACCATCCAGGCCAAAGCAGTCCACTTGATTGTCACCACATCCACTACCATCCACTCCAATCATCACTGGTGCTCAGTAGCAGCAGTGTGTACTATCTACAGAAGCACTGCAGAAATTCTAGAAAGATTCTCAGACAGCACCTTCCAAATCCACAACCACTTACATGTAGAAAGTCAAGAGCAGCAGATATGTGGGAAAACCACCACCTGCAAGTTCCCCTCCAAGTCAATCACCATCCTCACTTGGAAATATATCGTTATTCCTTCAGTGTCACTGGGTCAAAATCCTGGAATTCTGTCCCTAAGGGCATTGTGGGTCAACTTCTAAAATGTGGACTGCAGCGATTCAAGAAAGCAGCTCACCACCATCTTCTCAAGAGCAACTATGGATGGGCAATTAATGCTGCCCCAGCATTGCCCATGTCCCAGAGATGACTGAGAAAAAGTTGACAGTGGAGATTTTCATCAAAATATGCCACAAGATCATTTCTTCCCCATCCGAAAGGACCTCAGTTTATGTCACAGCAGCTCCAATCAAACTCCAATAGTGCACTGCAGTGCCAAGTGGGCCATGCATTCACATTCCTGAATGATGAGGGGCTGCTTTTGTTCACAACGGTTTTGCAGTATTAAGCAGGAATGAAGAGTCACTCACGTTTCAGAATGCTTGCCCTGCCCACTCAAATCCCTGAGGACTGATGCAGTTTGTTTAAAAGATTTGAGATCTTTTTTGAGGGCGGCATGGTAGCCCAGTGGTTAGCATTGCTGCCTCACCTGACCTCTCACCCCCCATTTCAATTGCCCTTCCCGCTCCCTCTCCGAAATGACCAGCCTTGGCCTCCTTCATTGCCACAGCGAATCAGATCGCAAATTGGGGGAACAACACCTCATCTTCCACCTAGGCAGCCTACAGCCTGGAGGACTCAACATTGAGTTCTCCAATGTCAAATAACCTCCCTCCCCAGTCCTTCCCATTCCCTTCCATTCCTCTGACTCACCCTTCCTTCCAGCTACTGATTGGATTAGTTCCTCCCATCGACCAACCAGGCCGTACCCTCTACCTGTGTTCACCTATCCCTACCTCACCACCCTGCCCCTCTCCCCACCCAAAACCCTCCTCCGCCCTTCCCTTTATCTGGAGCTTCCCTGATACCCACCCTCAGCCCTGAAGAAGTGTTATATCTGAAACGTTGACTTCTCAACCTCGTGATGCTGCCGGGCTTGCTGTGTTCTTCCAGTCTCATGCTGGTCTACCTTGGATTCCAGCATCTGCTGTAATTTTTGTCTCCACATATGCCAGTGACATAAAAAACTCCTGGGATTTGCAGAAGCGGATATCTACGCATTCATATTTTCCAAATTTTCATCTGGTGGGTGAATCCAGAACAAGCAAAGGTGGAAAAGGAGGTTGAAGTACAGATGTACTGTGAGGTATAGCAGGCTTGATGGGTTGAATGGCCTCCTCCCCACTCCTTTGCAGGCTATGCAGCTTGCATGTGGCAAATATGAATGGCACCCGGTAGCTACTGGTGTCGGATCAGTCATTTACTCGATAACAGTTCCAGAGACAATGTGGTTTTGCCAGGACAGTCCTCGTTTTCATTAGATGTCCTGGTGTCCCAACAATTTCCTAAAGATACTTCAGATTTCCCAGTTTTCACCTTATCCCTTTAGAATTGATGCCCATAAGCCTTGTGTATGCTCTCATAGCATCTTACAGATCTCTAAGCACAGTAAAAAGACTTTGGCCTTTCATTTCTGCACCAGTCAGAAACAGTTACCTGATTATTCTAAACCTGCTTTCCATCATTTGACCCATAGCCTTGTATGCCATGGCATCACAAATGTACATCGAAATCCTTCTGAAATGTGATGAGGATTTCTGTGTCTCCCACCCTTACAGGCACTGAATTCCAGATTCACACACCCTCTGGGTGTAAAGGTGTTTCCTCAAATCTCCTCTAAACCTCCTGTCCCTCACTTTAAATCTATGTCCCTTAGTCATTTAGCCCTCCATTGAGAACTGAATGGCCTCATTCTATGCTTTCTGAGAGTGAAACTTGATACCTCTGAGGGTGTGAAGACCACATCTAGCTCTCTGATCACATCTCCCATTGTGAGTTACTCACTCAGTACAGACTGGGTATCATTGCCTAATCCTTTATGCTGATGGACTCTATTTGAAACCATGGTTTATGTTGGGAGACACAAGTTGGTAGCGCACAGTGGAAATCAAGGGAGCATTTGGGAGCTCTGTCTAGGCCCTTCATATAAAACCATCTGAAATGTTTGTGTTTTTCAGAGCCACTTGCTTCTGTTCGAAATCTCAGAGTGTACAACCCAACAACGAGCTCGCTCAATGTGATCTGGGATCCTGCTGAAGGAGTTGTACGTCGCTATAAGATTCATTATGTTCCAACAACTGGAGCTGGAAATGAAGAAGTGGTGAGCATCACAACTCAGTGTAGTTCATTGCTAAATGTAGCTCAGGGCTTACTGCAGATGCAATGTAGCGATAGTCAACAGCATCGAGTGGCATTTCCATAGCGCCGTTAATGCTGGGAAACCTTCCCAAGGTGCTTCACAGGAATACGATCCATAAAATGTTGACATTGACTCACGCAAAGATGTAAAAACAAACCTTGGTGAAAGTGGTAGGTTTTAAGGAATGTGCTCAAGGAGGAGAGAGGGGTAAGTACAGCAGAGAGACTTATGGAAGGAATTCCAGGGCTTCAGGCCCAAACAGTTGAATTATAGAATCCCTAAAGTGTGGAAACAGACTACTTGGTCATTGAATCCACACTGCCCTTCTAAAAAGCATTCTACTCCAACCCAACCCCCTTCCCTGCAACCCTGTACTTTCCATGGCCAATCCACATAATCTGCGCATCCTTTGACTGTGGGAGAAAACCGGAGCACCCAGAGGAAATCTACGTGGATGCAGAGAAAATGTGAAAACTCCACACAGAGAGTCAACTGAGGTTTGAATTGAACCCAAGTCCCTAGCACAGTGCTAACCACTGAGCCATCAAAGGTGTGGTTGGCGATAGTGGAATCAGGGAGATTGAGGGTGTGCAAGCACAATCTGATGGTGATTGAGTAGGAAACGCACCATACATTTCACTATGACTGCTTATGCTATCTATTAATCTCTTATTTAGTCCCTATACCAATGACACACTGTCAAACAAATGTCAGGGGTGTCAGAGCCCTTGTGTATACTTAAGACTGACACAAATGGATTCTTGATCAGTGGAGGAATCAAGGGTTATGGGGAAAGGGCAAGAAAGTGAGTGTGAGGAATCTCAGAACAGTTGTGATCCCCTTGAATGGGAGGGCAGGCTCAAGGGGCTAGATGGCCGACTCGTGATCCTATTTCTTCTGGTCTGTGGAAAGGTTACTGCCTTACAGCTGGAAATTCGGGGAAATCAGTCCTTGCTTCCTTGCATGAATAGGATCTCTGTCAAATTCACAGCAGCAAGATCCAGGAGCTTCATCCCAAGGTTTTGAAATGATGTTTGTTTGTGTCTGAGGACTTATTCATGTTGCTATGCACACTTCTAGAATACTTTCTCCTCCTTGAGTAGCTGTACGGAGTTTTCTGTAAATAGGACTTAGGACCAGAGGGAAATAAGTGTAATCACAAAGTCATCACTGCACAAAAAAAAGGCCATCCACTCCATTAAGCCCATGCTATCCATTGTTCCACTTGACCCTCATTGTCTTGTGAGTTTATTTCCTTCAACTGTCGACACCCATTTGAATTTCCTTTTGAAACCATTGACCATCCTTGCAAAGATCCATGAACTTGAAGCTCCCAGCTCCTCTGTTTTTTTTTGATTTTGAACTTAATTACAAGAATTAATAAAGGCACTGAGCTTTATATAGAAAGAAAGAGCTGCTATTTGTATGCTATACTTTACAGCCATTGAAGTAAGTTAGATATAAGTTCACTGTCAACCAATTAGCGCACAGCAAGCTCTCCTTGTTAATTAAGAAATTAATGAGCAATAAAACTTTATTCTTAGTATGTGGGTCATCACAGGTAAGTCAGGCATTTATTGCTCTTCATAATCCGATTCAACTGCTAAACTACTTCATTGGCTGATTAAGGCTGATATGGTACTGGAGTCACATGGAGACCCAGAATGGGTAACTTCAACAAGTTTCCTTCCCTAAAGGGCCTGAATGAAGCAATGTTTACAAGTGGACAGACAGCCTTATGATCACTTTAACTGGGATCAAATGTTTATATTTCTTTTTTGTTTGAAACTGAGTTGAGGCTGCCCGTTGAGAGATTTAAAAATCACACAGCACCAGGTTACAGTCCAACAGGTTTATTTGGAAGCACTAGCTTTCGGAATGATTCTCCTTGAGCAGTGCTCTGAAAGCTAGTGCTTCCAAATAAACCTGTTGGACTATAACCTGGTGCTGTGTGATTTTTAAATCTCTCAACGGGCAGCCTCAACTCAGTTTCAAACAAAAAAGAAATATAAACTTTGTACACCCCAGTCCAAATCATTGAGAGAATTGAATTTACACTCTAATGGACTATTAGTACATTAACAACACTGTGGCACAACTGAATTCCATCCAATAATATTTGCAGATGGTGCTGAGTTGTGTTGCCTTTATTTTGCCAGGTCACTGTGCCAGGAAATACACACAGCACGGTCCTCAGGAGCCTGAATCCGGATACACCTTACAAAGTGACAGTGGTTCCTGTCTACAGCGAAGGTGAAGGTGCTCGTAGATCCAGTACTGGGAGAACATGTAAGTGCTCAGTAAGATCATGACCTAAAGCAGATAGTTTGCTTTTCTTCAGGTCAAAAGCTGGGTAGCTTAAAACAGAGCATAGCAGAAATGATTTCTCTCAAAGGATCATGAATCATAGAATCCCGACAGTATTGAAGCAGGCCATTCAGCCCATGGAGTCCACGCTGACCCTTCGATAAGATCCCACCCAGTCCCACCCCCTACTCTGTCCCTGTAACCTTGCATTTCCCATGGCTAATCTACTTAGCCTGCACATCCCTGGACACGACAGGCAATTTAGAATGGTCTAACCTGGACTGTGGGAGGAAGCCCGCACAGACACGGGAAGATTGTGCAAACTCTGCACAGCCAGACACCCAAGGGGGAAATTGAACCTGGGTCGCTGGTGCTGTGAGGTAACCTGTGAGTCACCGTGCCATCCTTTGTGGAATTCCCCCCAGAATGTAGTGGACCACAGGACATTAGGTAAATTTAAGGAAGGGACAGCAGATGTTTAGTTAATTTTGGATAGCGGTCAGGAATGTAAAGTTGAGGCCGAGAAGAGGTCAGCCTTGGTTGTATTCTATGTCGGAAGGCCATTCGGGAAGCTGAATGGCCAACTCCTGCTTCTAGTCTTAATGCTCTTACATCAATTGCTCAGTGATGAATTTCCAGTTCTTGGGATGTGGTTATCATTATGGTTGACATTAATTGGGGATTGCTTTCATCAACATTGACTTTCACCTTGAACCACAGCAGTGTGTGTGAAGATGGGAGTCTCAGCATCCCGTTGAGAAGGGGAAGTGCACTCCAGTCATCTGCAGGCCATGTCGTATGTTTAGATCAGAGTGGTGTTGGAAAAGCACAGCAGGTCAAGCAGCATCTGAGGAGCAGGACCTCGGATGCTGCCTGACCTGCTGTGCTTTTCCAGCACCAGTCTGATCTAAACTCTGGTTTCCAGCATCTGCCATCCTCACTTTTGCCTAGGCCATGTCATATGCAGGGGCAAATTTTATAGGCACTGGAGGTGATCAATGTTTTGCCAAATTGACCAGTGTATCGGTCTAGTCAAGTCAGTGCATGATTTTTTAACATTGTTTCAGTCAAGCCCAATCCTGTTTTCAAAAGAAGCTTGCAAAATGTTCCAGCAGACAAGAGAAAGATCGAATTGATCTAAACATATACCATCGAGGGAGCATTGATTTCCTTATTATCACTCCTTTGTCTCCCATTAATAATGGGGACAGTAGTGCTTTGACTGTGTAATGTATCCCATCCTAGCCCACTTTGTGACCTCATTGTCATCTCAAGATACAGCAATGGCATTTGGAACTCCAGAAGTTACACAGAGGTAGCTATTCTCTCACCACCACCTTCTCAAAGGCAATTAGGGATGAGCAATAAATGCTGGCCCAGACAGCAACACCCATGATTCACAAGTGAATAAAGCAGGAAATTCTCCCCTCTACATCTTGACCAACAAAATGTATTGAGCTGCATGATTAGAGAGAGAGAGAGTGTGTGTGTTTGTGTGTGTGTGTGTGTGTGTGTCATAACTGTAATACAGTCTTTCTTCCTATGTCTAGTAATCCGTGGGGCACCTGGAAACGTTCAAGTCTTCAACCCATCACCAAACAGCCTGAATGTTCGCTGGACCAGTGCACCGGGGCCTGTGCAGCAGTACAGGGTGGTTTATGCACCACTGACTGGAACCCAACCCCCTCAATATGTAAGTCACCATTACCCAGAAACCAGTACAGTAAGGAACGTTTCTGACTGATTCATTTCGCTGAGCTTCAGTGCAGTTTGTGATAATCTAAAACTAAAAATGACTGTGTAATCAGTTTGGCTTCACTCATTGGCACGTTAGTAAGTTGCCATCTGACTGCAATATGAACGTTGGCTGTGGGTTTATGGACTCTGATCCTTTTTTTGTGATTGTGTATATGCTGATGTGGATCTGCTGTTCGCTGTTCAGGTTGTGGTGCCCGGAAACACCAACAATGTGCTCTTGCAACGTCTGCAACCAGACACAAAGTATTCTGTCAACGTGGTAGCAATGTATGCTGATGGGGAAGGGGATCCGCAAGCCAGCGAGGGCCAAACATGTAAGTTCAGTAGCTGTTCACGCATCTTTATTTGCGTAAGCCCATGTGCATGTACCTGTTGTGTCCATACATCTGTGCGACGATGAATGGGTGCATTTTGTATGAATGTGACTCTAACTCCGATACAGCTATCAGGAGTGGCTGATGAGGCAGAGGCTATTTCCTGTCTCTAAGCCTGAAGAGTGTTCTGATCAAAATCCTTAAAAGTTCAAAAAGATCTGAGAGGATGGACAGTGAGACATGACCTCAGAGGAAGGAGGTGAACGCAGTTGAGAGAGTACAGAAAAGATTTACAAGAACAGTTCCACGGATGAGAAACTTCAGTTCTGAGGCGAGATTTAAGACTTTAGGACTGTTCTTCTTGGAGAACAGGGACTAAGAGAAGATTTGATTGATATTTTCAAAATCATGAGTGGCCTAGATAGGGTAAGTAGGGAGAAGCTTTTCATGCTCAGTAAAGGAACAAGAATGTGAGGGAGTAGCTTTAAAGTGATCTTCAAGAGAAGCAAGAATGACGTGAGGGAAAAAAAAACATTTCACTTAGCAAGTAGTTAGGGTATGGAATGCGCTGACAGGAAATGTGGTCGAGGCAGGTTCAATTGAGGCATTCAAGAAAGCATTAGGTGGTTATATAGATAAAAATAACATCCAAGGGTAAGGGGATGAAGTAGGGGATTGGCTCTAGGTAATTTAATGAGATAGGGCAGGCACAATGGGCTGAATGGCCTGCAACAATTCTGTGATTCTGTGACATTTGGGGGATCACAACTAAGGGCCATAAAAATAAGACATTCGCAAATAAAACCAAGAGGAAGAACGTTCTTTACTCACAAGAAGTGGTTAGGGTGAGTTGAATGCAATCCTTTCATGGGGAGCTGGAAAAACACCCGAAAAGGAAAGGAATAGAAAAATCTGGGGATAAGGGTAATGAAGTGGGGGGTGGTGGGAGGTGGAGGAGAGACACCGATATAGTTGGGATGAATGGCCTGTTTCTGTTGTGTGAATTGTCTGTGATTTCTCCTGCACTTGGTGCACATCACAATCATAATTGACATTATGTTTCCCTCCATCTGCACAGTAACCCGGAGTGGACCCAGGAATATGAGGGTGTATGATGCTACAACCAACAGCTTGACTGTGAGCTGGGATCATGCTGAGGGTCCTGTTCAGCAGTACCGGATTATATACGCTCCCACTGTCGGAGACCCCATCGAGGAGTTTGTAAGTGCACTCAACAATCCTTCCCTGAGTTTCAGATCTTTGAATTGGTCACTTTTATCCCCTTGCTCCATCCCTCCGCAGTGGGCTTAATTCATGGAATTGTTTCCTGTTTTCCAGACCTTTGTTCCTGGAAGGCGAAACACAGTCACTCTGCAGCCCCTCACAGCCGACACTCCCTACAGAATAAGTGTTGTGGCGATGTACGAGGATGGAGATGGAGGACAGCTGACTGGAGACGGGAGGACAGGTGATCACTCTTTCTTTGTTGTTTTGTGTCGCTTGTAAAATTATCTCTGGTGTTTGTTGGCCAATTCTTTGAAAAAACAGGAACCAGTGTATATTCTCGTGATTCGCTCAGATGCAGAGATATTGCAGTGTGATTTGGATGGGCTGAGTAAGTGGGCAAATGCACAACAAACACAGCATAATGTGGATAAATGTACCCACTTTTACAGCAAAAATAGGATAGCAGATTATTATTGGATGGCTACAAATTTAGAGAGGGACATATTCAATGAGTCCTGGGTGTCCTTGTACACTTGTCACTGAACATAAGCACGCAGGTATAGCATGCAATCAAGATAGTAAACTGTTGGCCTTCATCATGAGAGGATTTGTGTACAGGACCAAGAAATATTGCTGCAACTGGTACATTGGTGAGGCCACACCAGCAATATTGCGCGCAGTTTTGGTCTCCTTATCTGAGGAAGGATATTCTTGCTATGGAGGGAGTACAGCGAAGGTTAATTGAGACTGATTACATCAGATTAGATTACTTATAGTGTGGAAACAGGCCCTTCGGCCCAACAAGTCCACACCACCCCGCCGAAGCGCAACCCACCCATACCCCTACATTTACCCCTTACCTAACACTACGGGCAATTTAGCATGGCCAATTGACCTGACCTGCACATCTTTGGACTGTGGGAGGAAACCGGAGCACCCGGAGGACACCCACGCAGACACGGGGAGAACGTGCAAACTCCACACAGTCAGTCGCCTGAGGTGGGAATTGAACCCGGGTCTCTGGCGCTGAGGCAGCAGTGCTAACCACTGTGCCACCGTGCCACCCACTGATTCCTGGAATGGCAGGAATGATGTATGAGGAGAGATTGAGTCGGTTAGGACAATATTCATGGGAGTTTGGAAAAATGAGGGGGGATCTCCAAGAAACCGTGAAAAATTCTAGCACGTCTAAAGAGGTTAAATGCAAGAAGGATGGACCCTATTATGTTGGGCAAGTCCAGAACCATGAGCCACAGTCTAAGGTTAAGGAGGTAAATCTTTGAAGACTAAGATGAAGAGAAACATCTTTAATGAGAGAATGGTGAGCTTGTGGAATTCACTAGCACAGATAGTGGTAGAGGCCAAAATACTATATGTTTTCAAGAAGGGGATCAGTACAGTTCTTGTAGCTAAAGGGAGTCAAGAGTTTGGTGCTGGGAAAGCACAGCAGGTCAGGCAGCATCCGAGGAGCAGGAGAATCGATGTTTCAAGTTTAAGCCCTTCATCAGGATGAAAGTCGATTTTCATGCACCTTGGATGCTGCCTGACCTGCTGTGCTTTTCCAGTGACACAGTCTATACTGGATGTTCTGACTGATGAACACATGCTGCCAAATGCCTTCTTCACCACCCTACCTACCTGTGAGACCACTTCCAAGGAACTATGTACCTGCACCCATGGGTCTCTCTGTTCAAAAACATGCTCCAGGGCTCTTTCATTAACTATGTAAGTCCTGCCGTGGTTTGTCTCACCAAAATGCAACACCACAGATTTATCTAAATTCAACTCCAATGCCATTCCTCAGCCCACTGATATTTCAAGGATAAGCTCTTTATCAGGAATGTCACCTACTCTCCCTGCAATCAGCCCTGCCCCAGCTCAGGGCCACACTTGCCCAGACCTGTTAGGGATCTCTGCTGTGCTTCATCCTGAGAAGAATCTGCAGACTCAACATACGCTTTTTCTCCAGCTTATCGGACATTAAGGAAAGTAAGTGCATCAAACTTCCATGTACTTAACCTCCAAGCTTGGGATTCCTCAATCATTTCAGAACCTTCTTCCGGCCTCAGGAACTGCTCGGACGCCATTTAGCCACGTAGCCACTACAGTCACCACTACAGCAGCCAATGATGCCGTCACTTCCACCCCCGTCACCCCACAGCCCGCAGCCACTACTGACACCATTGCCTCCGCGATCGCTGGCAAGACAACAGCCTCCAAAACCACTGCCAGAATCACCGACAAGGTTAACTGACACATCACCTCCGCCCCCATACTTGCCGCCACCTCAGCTACTTCTGCCCCCACCGACATCACTCACTGGATCACCACTGACAACCACACCACACAGAACGTCACTTCCACTCCCGCGGATGCCACTGAAGGCACCACTTCCACCAACCCCCGACCTCCCATTCCTGATGAAGAACTTATGCCTGAAACGCCGACTCTCCTGCTCCTCAGATGCTGCCTGACTGGCTGAGCTTTTCCAGCGCCTCACGTTTTGACTCTGATCTCCAGCATCTGCAGTCCTCACCTTCTCCCTGTCTTCTTAGATAACCTTCCTCACTCTCCACTGTACCACCAATTTTGGTGTCATCAACAAACTCACTAAACATGCCTCCTATATTCTCGATTTGGTGTGCCGGTGTTGAACTGTGGTGGACAAAGCTAAAAATCACATCACACCAGGTCATAGTCGAACAAGTTTATTTGAAAGTGCTCACTTTTGGAGTGCTGTTCCTTCACCAGGTATTTGTGGAGTATAAGATCCGAGATCAAATATGCCAGATTTCGTAGGAAATCAAACGTTTCAACATTGAGAAATCCCTGACAAATATTGGCACACACCGAGGGACCCACAGAAAGAATTATCCGTCAGTTGGGAATCCCATGTAAATCATGACACACTCCCAGTCATCTGCTATAAATATTGATTCACTCCCCAGGTCCCCCTTGTAAAAATGCTGGCACTCAGCCAGAGACAACCCCCACCCCAACCTCACTACTGCAAATATTGATACAAACCCAGGCATTCTGCTGCAAAGTTAACATACACACAGGAGTCTCATAAAACATCCGACAAACTCTCATGCACCCCTGGCAAATACTAACATGCTTATTGGCAACAAGAGAAAGTCAACATCACTTGGAAAACAGTACATTTTGAGGAATATTTAACGTTTGGAGACCACGACCTATATGTCAGCATGTTAAATAGTGAAAAGAACAAATCTCTTGACAGCTGGATAGAATTTGCTTGCCTTAGGGACACTCTGAAGTCCTCTGTATGAAAACCAGTGCTGTAATTAAGAAACAAAGGTTAATGTTTTGCACAGATTAGTCTTTACTCTGCTGGTTTGTAGAATTAATTTATAGTCTCAATCGTTAGATGATCCGGTATCATTAATCTTTGGCTGGCCACAGTTTACTCCAACTGATACAGGACTCATATGTATTTAACTATGGAATCTTATAGCATGGAAGACATTGCACAAGTGCTTGTTTATTGAAAATGTATCGAGTCAGATCTAATTCCTTGCCCTCTCCACCACACTCCATCAAATCTTTCCTTTTGAACCATTGATCCAAGTACCGTTTGAGTGTTATAAGTGAATTTGCTTCATTTCAGGCGTCCTATTCTTCATCAAAATAACTTGCCAAGTTTAAGAGAAAGAAAAATCTTCTCATCTCTACAGCTTAATCACAGATCAGAGAATGGTACAGTGCCCAAGGAGGTCATTTGATCCATCGTTGACTGCGCCTGTTCTCTGTGAGAATGGTTCTCTTCAGTCGCTTACCATAGCCTTTGCTCTGCAACCCGACAAATCGGTCTTGCTCAAGAGTCCAGTTGCCTTTTCGAAGGTCCCAAAGGGATCTGATTCCACCATCCTTACAGTAGCAAGTTCCACATCTTAAGAGTCGATAAAATGTGGAGCTGGGAAAGCACAATAGGTCAGACAGCATCAGAGGAGCAGTCAAGTCAGACGTTTCAGGTCAGGTCCTGATGGATGGTCCTGATCCAAACCATCGATTTTCCTGCTCCTCTGATGCTGTCTGATCTGCTGTGATTTACCAACTCCACACTTTATCGTCTCTGACTTCCAGCATCTGCAGTCTTTACTATCCCCACGTCTTAAGACTCTCTTGTGTGAAAAAAATAAATTCGCCTTACCTAGTCTCTGGTTCCCTTGCCCGTTATTTCATGCCTGTTGAGCTCTGGTTACTGACCCACGCCAGAGGAAACAGTTTTTGCTGCTTGCTCTATCGAAAACACCTCGTAACTTTAAAAAAAAGCCTCTGTCTGGTTCATTTCTAATTTTGTTAAATCTGTGTCTTGTGGTTACCAACCCCCCTGCCAGTGGAAACAATTTCTCTTTGTTTCCTGTTATGATAGACAATTCCTCAGCGTAGATGGTGATTTTATTACAGCGATGTGGGTAACAGCAGTGTACAGGTTGGGTTACTGGACTAACATTCCAAAAGCCTAGGATAATAATCCAGCTCTTAAATCCCACCCTGGCAGCTTGAGAAATTGAATTCAGTTTTAAGTCTGAGAAACAAAAAGCAGAGATCAGCGAAACGTGTCTGTGGAGCTGTTGGTTTGTATTGAAACAAAAATGAAGCACTTTCACTTGTGAAAAGAAGACCTGCCATCCTTACCCAAGTCTGAGTCTGCACACGACTCCAGCTCATGTGGGTAACTGTTCCTTTGAATGCCTTCTGAAGTGAACAGGAAAAATAGGAATCAGCATTAAATGTAGGCTTTGCTAACAAGCCCCCACATCCTGAGGATGAAACAATGATGTACTTGTTAAGCTACCTGTTGCTTGCCCACCGTGGAGTATTCATTGCTCCTTGTATTCCTATGTATCCATTAGACTCTTAGCAACATTTGCAGAGTTGATATCGAATCCCGTACATTGAAGATTACATTCACTGGTCTCCACATGCGAGAGAAGATGATTTGCAGTTACATAACGCTGAAAATACTGGAGAAGCTCAGCAGTTTTGGCAGCATCTTTGGAGAGCGAAACAGAGTTAACGTTTTGAGTCCAGTGCGATTCTTCTTTGGAAGCAGAACCACATTGGACTCAAAGCATTAATTTTCTTCTCTCTCTCTCTCTCTCTCCTCACTCTCTCTGTCTCTCTCTTTCTTTGGAAACATCTCAACTGTTAGATTAGATTAGATTACAGTGTGGAAACAGGCCCTTCGGCCCAACAAGTCCACACTGACCCGCCGAAGCGCAACCCACCCATACCCCTACATTTACCCCTTACCTAACACTACGGACAATTTAGCATGGCCAATTCACCTGACCTGCACATCTTTGGACTGTGGGAGGAAACCGGAGCACCCGGAGGAAACCCACGCAGACACGGGGAGAACGTGCAAACTCCACACAGTCAGTCGCCTGAGGCGGGAATTGAACCCGGGTCTCCGGCGCTGTGAGGCAGCAGTGCTAACCACTGTGCCACCGTGCCATCCAGAGATACTGCCAGACTTGCTGAGTTTCTCCAGCATTATCTGTGTTTGTTTCAGATTTGTATATTTAGGCTTTCAGATTTGATACAGTGGCACATGGCAGGTTAGTTAGCAAATTGGACATGTTTAGCTTTGCTGGGTCCTCCACGGCATTGGTTAAAAGATAGGAAACAAAGTATAGGTATAAATAGGCATTTCTCAGTGTGGAGATGAGTTGAAAGGAGTGTTGCCCAGGGATCGGTGTTGGAACCTTTGCTTTTTCTGATCTTTATAAACACTTCGGAGATGGGTTTTGTGGGCAAAACCTCTAAGTTTGCAGATGATTTGGGGAAAGCCATGAATTGTGAGGATGATGCTCAGTGACTTCAGAGAGACATTGACAAGTTGGCTAAATGGGCAGAAGCCTGGCAGATGAATTTCAATGCAGAGAAACATGAGGTAACGCATTTTGGTAGCAGAAACACAGAAAGCCAATACAGGCTCAATGGTACAACTTTGAGGGGAATACAAGAGAAGAGGGGCCTTGGGTTTCGTGTGCATGATTCTCTGAAAGTGGCCAGGTAAGTTGAAACAATTGTTAAGAAGGTTTGTAAGATCATCAGGTTTATAAATAGAGGCATAGAGTATAAAGGCAAGCAGGCATGGTCAGACTACATTTGGAGTATTGTGTTCACTTCTGGGCCTTATGTTAAAGCCCTGGAGAGAGTTCAAAGGAGATTTACTAGAATGATACCGGGACCGATGGATTTTAGAAACAAGGAAAGGTGAGAGAGATTAGAGTGGTGTTCAAAATTATGAACAATTTTGACAGGGTAAAGAAGGATATTCTGCTTCCATGAGTTGCCATGTCAGTAACTAGAGGGGTCACAATTTCAAGATTGTCAGCAAGAGAGCTAGGAGTGAGATGAGGAGAAGCTTCTTTACTCAGAGAGTTGTTAGGATTTGGAATGCATTGCCTGGGAGAGTGGGGGAGGAGGATTCCATTCCAGGTTTCAAAAGAGGGCTGGATATATATCAAAAAGGAATAAATTTGAAGGGCTGCAGAGATTGAGCTGGTGAGTGACACTAGCTGGGTAGCTCTTTCAGGAGTCAGTGCAGACACGATGGGCTGAATGGCCTTCTTCTGTACTGTAAAATTCAATAATGCTATGATTCGTTTCATGCATCTGCAGTATTTTGCCTTTATTGCAGTTAGGTATCATGTGTATTAAAGTATTTTACAGAAAATTTGTTGACTTTAGTGGGCTGTAGTCATCATCGTTAAACAATGTCATCCATTAGTTTTCTCACACAACAAATACCGCAGAAGACACTGAAAGGCTGGAGTGATATTTTGGTTGGCGTTGGTTGAGAAGTCACGAGGGCCCAGGGCACTGGTGGACTTCCACTAAATTGCCCTCAACCAAGAGGCATGCAGACAATCTTTTCCTGAATATGCACAGAGTTGGCCCTGCCACATCTTAACTTTATTGGCCATCCCTTATTCCTCTTGAGAAAGTGAGACTGAGCCGCAACTTCCATTCCATGTGGTGATGGTACTTCCCGCAGTTCTGTTAATTATGTGGGTTGGTGCAGTACAACTGAGTGGCTTGCTCGGCCATTTCAGGGAGCAGTCAACTTCAGAGCATCTTTGTTTTCTTCCATTCTCCAACACATCTCAATCTTTGCTTCATCACCCTTTGCCTTTGGCTTTGAGCACCCTCAGTCCGTTTCACCTACTCCTCCTTCCTTTTTGTCTATAGCATAAACAAAACACCATTTCCAAACCCCTACTCTGATTTGGAAGAAGATTTAGGCTGGAGGCAATACATTAGCTCTGTTTCTCCCTCACAGATGCTGCTAGACCTGTTGAGGTTCTCAAGCACTTTCTCTTCTTATAACAATCAAGAGGATAACCGGGTATCCAGCCTATTTCAGACCAACACAATTTGGACCCAACCAGGACAACCAGTACCTGCAACAAATCTGAAGCCTCCAGCAGCAGACCTCTCTCCGTATCCTCCGCTCCACGCTCGCAGCCATGCGCCGCCACCTACACTCCCTGCAGTCA
>NC_057718.1:6117621-6155767 GCF_004010195.1 Chiloscyllium plagiosum | reverse complement strand
AACGTCGATTCTCCTGCTCCTCAGATGCTGCCTGGCCTGCTGTGTTTTTCCAGCACCACATTTTTCAAATCCAGCCTAGAATGACAAGTTTCCCTCACTATACAGCATTTGTGAAGTTGCTTAGATTCTACAGCAATCTAACTAATCATGGTCATTTCAAAATTAATTTGAGTTCTTAAGTTGTTTTGGTGGAACTTAAACTCATGTTCTGGTACAAGTGATTGATGTGGGCCTCTGGATTACTAATCCAGGAGATGTTACACAACACCACTATTCCCCATCTCCTCATTTTCTCAGCCTGCAGACATTGAGGCAAATTGCAATGTCTCCAAATGCTGTCTCAGCTGAGATCAACTAACTGGATATAGTCGATTCTTCATTAACCCAGCACTCCCAGGTGTATTTCAAAATTTTATAGCCAACATCTATTAGAAATTGCATTTTAAAACTCAGCCAGAAAAGAAATCATGAGCTGGCTGCCATCCTTGAATCTTGGAGCTGCAATTTGGTGCATTGAGGATTGGTTTTATGTTGGAATGTTGTGAGCAGCAGGCCAGGTGATAGGGTACTCAGTAACCTCTGTACCTTACAGAATGTTGGCAGTGGCTCAGTAGGGTAGCAAGCCTAGCTTGGCGTCTGAAAGTTGTGGGTTCAAATCCCAGTCCTGGAATGTGTGTATGCAATCCATATTCCACTTCACGGTTGCAGTACTGCAGGAGATGTAATCAGTAAAATAATATCCTGCTTGCCCTTTCAGGTCATAGTCATAGAGATGTACAGCATGGAAATAGATCCTTCGGTCCAACCCATCCATGCCGACCCAGATATCCAAACTCAATCTGGCCCAAACCCTTCCTATTTATGTGCCTCTTAAAGGTTGCAATTGGACTCGTCTCCACCACTTCCTTCGGCAGCTCATTCCATACATGTACCACCCTCTGTGTGAAAAAGTTGCCCCGTAGGTCTCTTTTATATCTTTCCCCTCCCACCCTAAACCTATCCCCTCTAGTTCTGGACTCCCCGACCGCAGGGAGAAGACTTTGTCTATTTATCCTATCCATGCCCCTCATAATTTTGTAAACCTCTATAAGGTCACCCCTCAGCCTCCGATGCTCCAGGGAAAACAGCCCCAGGCTGTTCAGCCTCTCCTTATAGCTCAAAACCTCCAACCCTGTCAACATCCTTGTAAATCTTTTCTGAACCCTTTCAAGTTTCACAACATCTTTCCAATAGGAAGGAGTCTAGAATTGCACGCAATATTCCCACAGTGGCCTAATAATGTCCTGTACAGCCGCAGCATGACCTCCCAACTCCCGTACTCAATACTCTGACCAATAAAGGAAAGCATACCAAACACTGCCTTCTTCACTATCCTATCTACCTGTGACTCCACTTTCAAGGAGCTATGAACCTGCACGTGGATGTAACAGATCTAGTGTAAATCACAAAGAAGGGAAACAAGTTCTGCCCAGTCTCCGGGCTGGTATTCACTTCTCAATCAACTGAAAACAAGTGGTTCTGCCACCCAACTGGGTAACCTTTCAAAAGATGCTATATAAATGCAAGTCCTCCTATCAGTTCATCAATCACCTGTGGCTTAGAGAATCCAAGGAAAATGGTGAGCAAGGTGGAGTACAGTTAAATCCTGATGGAGGGATCAATAACCAGGGGCATAGGTTTAAGGTAAGGGATTCGAGGTTTAGAGAGAATGTGTGGAAGTGTTTTCACCCAGAGGATGGTGAGAATCTTGAATTCGCTGCCTGTAAAACTGGTATTGACAGAAACCCTCATAACATTCAAGAAGTACCTGTATTTCATGTCCACTTGCGATGCCAGGGTAATGGGCCAAATGCTGGAAGACAAGATTAGAAGAGTTAGGTGGTTGTTTGTGGCTGGCACAGGGTCAGTGTGCCAAAGATATTGTTTCTGTGCTGTAGGCCTTCATTGACTCTCAATCCTGATAATTAAACAAAAGCTGAGGGAATTCTGCAAAGGAAAGGGGGTTTCCATCAAGTTTTAGACCTATTTTCAGTGTACTTCAGTGTTAGTGAGTGCAAAATGTGGAGGTGGTGAGGCTGGATAAGGAACAAGAGCTAACTAGGGAATTTGGTGGAAGTGGGAATTCAGTTTAAGTGGGACAGGAAATGCTTTTTTGACGCCTTTTCTCAGCTTCCAACACCTGGTGGTTCTTGCATTAAATTTATAGCTTAGCTCTTTACCAATGATCCTGAGACAGCGTCTTCCAAACCTGTGACCACTTCTATCTAGAAGGACAAGGGCAGCAGATACATAGAGACACCATCACCTTCAAGCTCCCCTGCAAGCCAATCAACTATCCTGACTTGGAAATATATCACCGTACTATTAGTGTTCCAGGGGTCAAACTTTTTAAGCTCCTTCCCTAACAGCATTGTGGGTCTACCTACAGCAAATGGACTGCAACGTTTCAGGAACGCAGCTCACCCCACCTTCTCAAGGGCAACTAGGGATGGGCAATAAATACTGGTTGAACCAGTGATGGCCACATCCCATGAGCGAAAAAAAAACAAAGACTAGTTAATGTAACTATGGATAACAGTTGAGAGATATTTTTAAGTTTGAAACTTAATTAGTTAAATAAAGGACAATAAAAGTGTCAGGTTAAGATATGTGTTGCAGCTGTAGCATTTTGGAGATGGTGAATGCCTGTGTGATCGAAAGCTGAGTTGGTGTTTGAGTTGCAGACACAGCGATGTATTAGGAAAGGGGAACATTACCTGGACCCTTTGTTTCTGGAGGTGGTATTAGCTCTTAGGATAGAAATGTCTGATGAGATCCATAGTCAAGGGCAAGAGGGTATGAGTAACAGTAAGGCAGCAGTGGAGGAATCTCCAACAAATAGTCTTGTAGCTTGCAGACTTCTTTACTTGCTCTATGTTAGGGTGAAGGGCATCTCCTCACGACTGGAATGAAATGGACGGACGGAGGATCTGTTCGCAGTTTTCCATGTGGGTCCCAATAATATAGGTAGGCCACAGAAAGAAGTTGTATTTGGGAATAATGAGGAACTAGCACTAAATTGGAAAGCAGAACCACAAAGACAGTAAAAACTGAAAGGACTGTGAATGCTGTAAATCAGAAACAAAGACAGAAGTTGCGGGAAAAGCTCAGCTGGCCAGGCAGTAACTGTGAAGAGAAATCAAAGTTAACACTTTGGGTCCGGTGATACTTCCTCAGAGCTGGACCCGAAACATTAACTCTGACTTCTCTTCATAGATGCTGCCAGATCTGCTGAGCTTTCCAGAAACTTCTGTTTTTTGGCACAAAGATAATAATCTAATTTTGTGACGATAAAGGCCTGGTGGTCACATAACTAGGCTCATAATCTGTGGATTGGGATTTGAATCTTTTGTCTGTCATGGTGGTAAAATTTCAATTTGGGGAGAAGGATTCAGGTGAAAGAAGGTTAGAAATCTAATGGTAAAAGGTGAGGAATTAGAGAAGCATATTATTGTGGGTAAAGAAAAGGGAAGTTGAACAGGAAGGGACGGGGAAGTTTAATGATAAGAGTGCATCAAAGAGTAAGTCTGTGCAGGGAAATCCTTTTGGCCGTGCAGAACATCTGCACTGAGATATATGAACAAGTAGCGCAAGTAGAAGGAAATTACATAGGTCTGATTGGCCATTACTAAGAGATTGTTAGAGGGTGACCAAGTTTGGAAAATAAGCATTCCTAGGAAAACATTTTAAAATAAAACAAACAAAATGGAAAGTGAGAGCAGTAACTCTGAAAACAAAACATGGCATTCGGATATTTGGGAGAAAGTAACTGAGCACAAAAAAAAATCAGGAAGTTGAAACAGTATGGTTAAGGATTGTTAATATCAAGGATCAGAACATACGAGTTTAAAAGGCCCCTTGGTATGTGGATAATGCAAACGTTACTTGTCACTTCTAAGCACATGCCTGCATATTTTTAATATCTGAGTAATCACGATTGGTGTTTAACATTTCTAACCATTGGTAAATACCCTCACTTGTGACTTTGTGATGGAGGATTAGTCATTTATGAAGCAATTACAACTGCAACATTGAAAAGGCATCTGGATGGGTTTATGACTAGGAAGGATTTGGAGGAATATGGGCTGGGTGCTGGCAGGTGGGACTAGATTGGGTTGGGATATCTGGTCAGCATGGATGAGTTGGACCGAAGGGTCTGTTTCCATGCTATACATCTCTATGACTCTATGACTCTAACAGTAATTATATTGATGGACAGAGCATTTAAAAATAAATGGTCGGAGCTTTTTAAAATGCAATTAAATAGTTGTGGGCAATGTTAATTGTAATACTGATGCGAATATATCAAATTGGCAAAAATATCTGGAAGTTCAGTTTATCAAATGTTTTTGTGATAGATTTCTGGAGCAAGATGTTATGGAACCAATTAGGTATGAAGCTATTTTAGATCTAGTTTTTTGTAAAGAGATAAGATAAATAAATATCATCATAATAAAATATCCACTGGGAAGTCGTCATCATAATACCATTAAATACCACATTAAATTTGAAAACAACATTATACAACGTGGAATATGTGCACAATAATATAAGATGTGGAGTTTAATGTTTGCTTAATTTAGGATCAGCTGTTCTACACCATCATAAAACATTGATTTATTCCTCATTATGTGTGTGTGGGGGTACATTTACCTTTTCATTTATTTGACTTTCTGAGCACAAGATGGAGATTTGAGGTAATTGGCATAGAAGCAATGGGGTAATGAAGAGAAAACTTTCACAGTTAGTTATTGTCATGTGGAATGTTCTATCTGAAATGGGAGGGGAATCCAATTCAATAGTTAACTTTCAAAATGAATTGCATAAATAATTGTGAAGGAGAAATGACCTAGCCCTTGCAGAAAGCGCCAAGTCAGTGAGGCGGATTGGATCAATTCTTGCAAAAGCTCACAAACAATGTGCCGATTTGTCTCTGAAATAACTGCACAGAGGCTGGTATCCTGTTATGAAGTCACCCTTTATTTACGTGTGCACAGTACATAGTTTGTGACCACCCAGCTCAGAGCCAGTCCCTCGAATGAGGAGACTCTGTGACTCTCCAGGTTCCCTGACTTTTTTTCTTGCACAATACATTGGGTCTGACCAGCCTGCTCAAAACCAGTCCCTAGATTGAGTAGACCTTAAGACCGTAAGATCATCAGACATAGGAGCAGAAATTATGCCATTCAGCCCATCAAGTCTGCTCCACAATTCAATCATGGCTGATAAGTTTCTCAACCCCATTCTCTCGTTTTCTCCCCGTTACCCTTGCTCACCTTGATAATAAAGAACCTATCTATGTCATTCTTAAATATACTTAATGACCTGGTCTCCACAGCCTTCTGTAGCAAAGAATTCCACAGATTCACCACGCTCTGGCTGAAGAAGTGTCTTCTTATCTCTGTTCTAAAAGGTCTTCTCTTTACTTTAAGGCTGTGCCCTCCAGTCCTAGTCTCTCCTACCAATAGAAACATCATCACAATAACCACGCTGTCCAGGCCATTCAATATTCTCTATGTTTCAATTAGATTCCCCCCCTCATTCTTCTGAGCTCCATCAAATATAAACCCAGAGTCCTCAACTGTTCCTCATATGTTAAGCTTTTCATTCCTGGGACCAGTCTCGTGAACCTTCTCTGAACAAGCTCCAGTGCCAGTACATCCTTCCTGAGATATGGGGCCCACAACAGCATACAATATTCCAAATATGGTCTGACCAGAGCCTGATAGAGCCTCAGAATTACATCTCTGCTTTTATATTCAAATCTTCTCAAAATAAATGCCATTATTGCATTTGCCTTCCTGACTACTGACTCAACCTGCAAGTTTACTTGGAGAGAATCCTGAACGAGAACTCCCATGTCTCTTTGCACTTCAGACTTCTGAATTTTCTCCCCATTTAGAAAATAGTCTATGCCTCTATCCTTCCTACCAAAGTGCATGAGCTCATCCTTCCCATATTGTACTCCATCTGCCACTTCTTTGCCCACTCTCTTAATCTGTCCAAATCCTTATGCAGCCTCCCCACCTCCTCAATACTACCTGCCCCTCTAACTATCTTTGTATCATCTGCAGATTTAGCCAGAATGCCCTCAGTTCCTTCGTCTAGATCATTAATGTGGATAGTGAAAAATTGTGGTCCCAACACTGAGCCTCGAGGAACACCACTTGTCACTGGCTGCCAGTCTGGGAAGGACCCTTTTATCCCCACTCTCTGCTTTCTGCCAGAAGCTTCTATCCATGCCAGCACCTTGCCTCTAACACCAAGGCCCTTATCTTACTCAGCAGCCTCCTGTGCGGTACCTTGTCAAAGGCCTTTTTGAAGTCCAGGTAGATAATATCCATTGGCTCTCCTAGGTCTAACCTGTTCATTACTTCCTCAAATCATTCTAGCAGGTTTGTCAGGCATGACCTCCCCCTGATGAAACCATGCTGAGTTTCCCCCTATTTTATCATACACTTTCCAAGTATTCAGAAATCTTGTCCTGCACAATGGATTTCTACCCACGACCGAGGTTAGGCTAATAGAGTCTGTACTTTTCCATCTTTTGCCTTATTCCCATTTTAATCAGGGGTGTCACTTTAGTCATTTCCCAGTCCTCTGGAACCCTCTCTGATTCTAGTGATTCCTGAAAAATCACCACTAACACCTTCACTACCTCTTCAGCTATCTGTCTTAGAATTCTGGGGTGTAGTCCATCTGGTCCAGGTGATTTATCCACCTTCAGGCCATTCAGTTTTTCTAGCACCTTCTCCTTGGTGATGACCACCATATTCAGCTGTTCTCCTCACTCTCTTGAATTTTTGGGATATTACTCACGTCTTCCACCATGAAGACTGACATGAAGTAATTATTCAGTTCTTTCTGAATTTCCTGTTCATATCTGTCAGCCAGAGCTCCCTGATTGACCCAGATTAACAGCCCCACACAGGGATCTCATAGTCAATGAGATCCACATGAGCCCTCATTCCAATCTCCAATATCTCCTTCTATGATTGTTTCTGTTGTGACTCTAGCCTCAGAAGATTCGCCCCTACATCTTCTATGTTATTTCCTGAATGTCAGCAGTCTCTATAATGAGGTGTCTTCCTCTTTATTGTTTATGAATCTTTGCCAGCAGACCTGTTTAGATACCAGCAATCAGCATCAAAGCTCAGAGCAGGAGACAAATCTCAGACATATTTTTTTGCTTTCACTGTGAATGAATTCAAGGTTTTTTTTTGTGTTCATTCTGTAACTCTTCTCCTTTACCTCCTTCAGTGGGATTGCTGGAGCCACGCAATCTGAGGGTGTCTGATGAGTGGTATACTCGATTCCGTGTGACCTGGGATCCTGCACCATCTCCAGTCCTGGGATATAAGCTTGCTTACCAGCCCGCAGGTAGGTAAACACCACATCTGTGCTGCATATGTCCCATTCGCCTGCTCTTTTACATAGCTTTATTTCCCCTCCTGTGGTTTCACTGCAGGTAATAATGCATTGCCTTCAATTTTCCATTTCCATCATTTCTGAGCTCCTTCCAGCTTAAATATGCTGCAGTCCAAGAGTTTACGATCTGCCTCCCCTGGATTTTATTCATCTGGTATTTGGAATAACAAAAGAATAACAAAAATTGCTCGTAATCAAATGACTGAATTAAAACATGGACTCACCTGGCCTTCCAGACCTAATATTCTGCCTCTCAACTTTGTGCATCTTAGCCAGTGCTTGCTGATTTAGGGAGGATTAGGAGATCAGTCAAGGGTTTCTGGTTCAAGGAAGTTAGCTGAGGGTAGATTTCGGTTGCAATCTCACCCAGAATTATACAGTTCACCCACAAGCGGAATCAGGCACTGTGTGCCAAATTCAAAGACCAACACCTCCATTGTTTCATAGCTACCTGACCGAAGTCTGACACAAAAGATTGGCCTGTGCATGGCTTCTGAATAAGCTTCATCTCTTCACAAGTATAGAGTGAGGCCTAACATCTGTTTTAAGCCCCTCTCTGAAAGTGCTTGGATTGAGATTCAGGCCTGCACTGACCAGGATTCTTCAACCTTCAAAACAATAACTGCTTTCAAGATAAAATTGCAGGAAATACATTTGGGAACAGTGGCTCTACCTTTCCAGCAATATCACCTCCCACCTCCACCCCCACCTGGTCCCTGACTGATATTCCATGAAACGTGAATGTTTCCCTAATTTTGAAATGGCTGAGCTACCAAGCAAGATGCACCTGGTTCAATAAGCTGCCCTAGAAAATCAGGCACCAGTCTTAATGTTTGTTGCTGAATTGGGGGTGTGAGGCCCAGTCTGTGACCTTGAGCCCAACTTTGGG
Organism: Chiloscyllium plagiosum; assembly: GCF_004010195.1. Taxonomy (NCBI): domain Eukaryota; kingdom Metazoa; phylum Chordata; class Chondrichthyes; order Orectolobiformes; family Hemiscylliidae; genus Chiloscyllium; species Chiloscyllium plagiosum. Next base: position 6,147,411 of record NC_057718.1, on the reverse strand, counting down.
CACAAAGCCTGAATCTCAGTTGAGTTGTTGCACCATGTTGAAGATGTGTATGAATCTATGTTCACATTCAATTGTCAGATTGCAATTATACAGAGCTGAAGTTCAACACAACAGGTACATTTATTATTCAGTGTTTGTACTGCCCCCTCCCTTCTCATTGACATGGAAGCCAGACTCGTAAAGGAAAAGTAAATCGTGAGAGAAGGTCAAATCTAAAATTGAATGCATTGGTTGTTCCAGGCAGTGATGAGAAAATGGAGTTGTTCGTAGGGGATGTGACATCTTACACACCGCAGAATCTGAAACCTGGGACACCGTATGATGTCAACGTCTACGCCATCTACGATTCGGGGAGCAGTGGGCCTTTGGCAGGCCAAGGCACTACCCGTAAGTTAATGAGGCCGAATTTATATTGTGGCAAAGTGGTGCTGCTTTTGGTTCCTTTTCTCAACCATTCTTCAAAGTTCACCACCGGCTTTATCCGCTGGGCCTTAATCAAGAGCTCGCCCCTAGTCTTGCACAACACGCTGCCATTGATGGATTGAAGGTCACAGCTCCTTGGTATAACTCCCTGGCAGAGTGAAGGTGCCATGCTGACAATGCCAACCTACATGGCTTCATTCGTGAGTGGGCCACTTGCATGGACGAGAGGGACGTGATTCAGGACAAAGGGATTGGTGTTTCTCTTACACACATAGATTCGGTAATGCCTCTTTTGTTGCGAAAGGACAAATTTGCAATGCCATCGCACCAGCTATGCAACAGCAAGTGACCATGCAAACACTACCTTTAAAAATACCTCTGTGTGTCTCGTAGGCTCATAGAGTCACAGAGATGTACAGCACGGAAACAGACCCTTCAGTCCAACTTATCCATGCAGACAAGATATCTTAAATTAATTTAGTCCCATTTGCCAGCACTTGGCCCATATCGCTCTAAACCCTTCCTGTTCGTGTACCCATTCCTTTTAAATGTTGTATATCCACCAGCCTCCATCACTTCCTCTGGCAGCTCATTCCATATACATACCACCTTCTATGTGAAAAAGTTGCCCCTTAGGTCTCTTTTATATCTTTCCCCTCTCACCCTAAACCTATGCCCTCTAGTTCTGGACTCCCCCACCCCAGGGAAAAGACCTTGTCTATTTAGCCTATCAATGCCCCTCATGAATTTGTAAACCTCTCTAAGGTGACCCCTCAGCCTCTGGCAGTCCAGGGAAAGCAGCCCCAGCCTATTCAGCCTCTCCCTGTTGCTCAAACCCTCCAACTCTGGCAACATCCCGTAAATCATTTCTGATCCCTTTCAAGCTTCACAACATCCTTCCTATAGCAGGGAGATCAGAATTGCATGCTGTATTCCAAAAGTGGCCTAACCAATGTCCCGTACAGCCACAACATAACCTCCCAATACCTATACTCAGTGCTCTGTCCAATAAACTGTTTCGATTCACACATAAAGGGGGTGAGGAAAACAGCCAAATTTTTCAGCCTGAATGCTGAGTTGGGGTTAAGTCTTAATGAGCTTCCCTGAGGATTCACTGAGTTTCAATCAGTGCCTAAGCTGAGCCACACGGACTGTGAGTGCAGCACATCTCAGTGTTGGACAGGGCAGGGGCTCGGACCTTGCCTCTCAGCATACCTTGGGAGCAATGCCCTGTGATCTTGCTCCCAGTTTCCATTCACTCACAGGCCATTGGTGTTGCTGGGAATACCAGCACTGATTCATTATCCAGTGAGACACTATTTAATGGGCAGGGTCTGGGGAGTAAGGCAGGACGAGATTCTGAACACATGAACAAGGTACAAGAGTAGACCAATTGGCCCTTCAAGCCTGCTCTGCCATTCAATAAAATTATAGAAGTTCGAATTTTAACCACAATGCTATACTCCTTACTCTCTGATAATCTTTCATCTCCTTGGTAATCAATAATTTATCTACCTCAGCCTTAAAAAAATTGAAAAATTCTGCATCCAATGCATTTTAAGGAGGGAATTCTGAAGATTCTCAACCCTCTGAGAGATAAAAGAATGTTTCCTCATTTCCATCTTCACTTTCCAAGTGACGCAGGTGACAAGTCTGAAATCCTACAGTGGACTGTTCTGTGCAGCGATGCTCAGGTGGCTCTGGATGGACCGAATGGTCATTCTCAGGTTCAAACACATTGTGATGCTCTTCTTGATCCTGAGAATGAATGCAGGGGAGAAAAAAAATCACTTGCTCACACAGAGGGGTTTGGCTGTAATATCCAACTTTCACATAGAGTTTGCAAGGGGAGCAAGGTGCTAATGGTTTGAAGATTAATTTGAGAGATCGAGAAAGAAAAAATATTTTGAAATATCTATTCTCAGGGCATGTCTTCACTGGCAAGGAGGGTGTTTATTTTCTTAACAAGATGGTAGTTTTTTTTTACCCCTGTAACATTACCCTAATATCTTTCTCTCAGCTTCTCTATTTCTTATCTGTAAGGGGAGTACAGAGGCGCTGATTTTACTTTGCACCAATCTGCTTGTGGCCTCCCTTCGCTCCCCAGACATATCACACATTGCCTTTGCAGGATGAATTTGTTTTTTTTTGCTGAATGCTGATTTCCTCTGGGATTATACTGACGGGCTGCCAGGTTCACTGTAAGCACTGGCCAGTGTTAAATTACCAGCCCCTGCACGCGCTCAGTTTTCACTCCCCACAGAAAAGTTGCAGGATATTCCTGTCAACCCTTTGTTCCAGCCAACACAGACTTCACACTTTCAGAGTTCAAGCCAACTTGGAGGTTGTGTGGTGAAAAGTTTATTTCAGAATGTAGGTGAAGAGATTAAAGCATCATCATTGAGCCTAACCTGCTGTATGAAGGTCAGACACTTTATTGACATCCGTCAGATGTCCCCTTTTTATCTATCCATTTTAAAAAATTTTTACCCCTCTTTCCCAGTTTCCTTGCTTCTTTAATATCTCCCGTATTGGATATTCTTCCAATCCAAATTCCCTCCCCCAACCTTAGTCTTAACACTCCCTACTAGGCGAAAGTGAGTACCGCAGATGCTGGAGATTAGAGTCGAGAGTGTGGTGCTGAAAAAGCACAGCAGGTCAGGCAGCACCAGAGGAGCAAGAGAATCGACGTTCCAGGCAAAAGCCCTTCATCAGGAATGAGGCTGGGAACCTTGGGGGTGGAGAGATAAATTCTGGGGTAAGGTGGGGGAACGGGAAATGAAGAAATCCACATTGTTGCCATGGGGTTAGAGGGTCCCGAGGTGGAAGATGAGGCGTTCTTCCTCCAGGCCACGGGTGGTGAGGGAGTGGCGATAGAGGAGGCCCAGGAACTGCATGTCCTCGGCAGAGTGGGAGGGGGAGTTAAAGTGGTCGGCCACGGGGCAGAAGGGTTGATTGGTGCGGGTATCTGAAGCGCTCTGCGAGTAGGTGTCCTGTCATAGAGTCATAGACTCATAAGAGGTACAGCATGGAAACAGACCCTTCCGTCTAACCCGTCCATGCCAACCAGATATCCCAACCCAATCTAGTCCCACCTGCCAGCACCCAGCCCATATCCCTCCAAACCCTTCCTATTCATATACCCATCCAAATGCCTCTTAAATGTTGCAATTGTACCAGCCTCCACCACTTCCTCTGGCAGCTCATTCCCTACATGTACCACCCTCTGCGTGAAAAAGTTGCCCCTTAGGTCTCTTTTATATCTTTCCCCTCTCATCCTAAACCTATGTCCTCTCGTTCTGTACTCCCCGGCCCCTGGGAAAAGACTTTTCCTATTTACCCTATCCATGCCCCTCATAATTTTGTAAACCTCTATAAGGTCATCCCTTAGCCTCCGGTGCTCCAGGGAAAACAGCCCCAGCCTGTTCAGGCTCTCCCTATTGCTCAAATCCTCCAACCCTGGCAACATCCTTGTAAATCTTTTCTGAACCCTTTTTTGTTTCACAACATCTTTCCGATAAGAAGGAGACCAGAATTGCACACAATATTCCAACAGTGGCCTAACCAATGTCCTGTACAGATGCAACATGACCTCCCGACCCCTGTATTCAATACTCTGACCAATAAAGGAAAACATACCAAATGCCTTCTTCACTATCCTATCTACCTGTGACTCCACTTTCGAGGAGCTATGAACCTGCTCTCCAAGGTCTCTTTGTTCAGCATCACTCCCTCGGACCTTATCTCTCCCCAATGTAGAGGAGACCGCATTGGGAGCAACGGATACAATCCGCTCCACACTCCCCTCCAACCTATCACCTTTGCCCCCACCTCCATCCACCTATTGCGCTCTCAGCTACCTTCACCCCAGTCCCACTCCCCTCCCATTTATCTCTCCATACCCGAGGCTCCCAGCCCCATTCCTGATGAAGGACTTTTGCTTGAAACGTCGACTTTCCTGCTCCTTGCATGCTGCCTGACCTGCTGTGCTTTCCAGAACCACACTTTTAACAGTCCCTACTGTCCTTCCATATTTTTCAGCTTGAATCTCTCTTAGATAGTCTGTAGCTTCCCTCTGCATCTCGGAGTGGGCTCCATAGGGACCATTGAGGAACTCATTGCTTATGACCCACAAGCCCTAACCGCCCCATTCTCCTCTCTCATAATGAGCAGTTTTAGGCCTCATATCTAAGAATGGATCTGCTGGAGGGGTCCAGAGGAGATTTACAAGAATGATCCCGGTGATGAAGGGTGTGTCAAATGAGAAGTGGCTGAGGACTCTGGATCTGTACTCGATGGGGTTTAGAAGGAGTGGGGAAGATCTGATTGAAACTGACAGAATACTGAGAAGCCTGGATAGGGTGGATGTGGAGAAAATGTTTCCACAAACAGGAGAGACTAGGACCTGAGGGCACAGCCTCAGAGTGAAGGTACACCTCTTTAAAACTGAGATGAGGAAGAATTTCTTCAGCCAGAAGGTGGTGACTCTATTGCTGTAGAGACAAAGTGATTGAGTGTATTTAAGACAAAGATAGATGGGGGTCTTGATTTTTAAAGAGATCAAGGGTTGCAGGAAGAAGGCAGGAGAATGGGGTTGAGAAACATATCAGCCATGATTGAATAATAAAGCAGAATCAATGGGCAGAATGGCCTAATTCTGGTCCTATATCATATGTTCTTATGGAGTTACTGAATGAGCCATCTTGTTGGGGGGGGGGGGGGGGATGGGGAGGATAATCCTTCCAATCTTCTCCATTTCCAATCAACTTCACATCCAACTCATCACTTGCCATGTTGACCCAAAGAATTCTAGCCACATTTCCCAACAGAAAGTCTTGTGAACAAAGCCCTTACCACCTCTCAGCTGAGGGCTGATAACCCCTTCCTCCTGAATGAATCCTTATCTGTTACGCTGTCGATTTAAATACTATCTCTGCCATGTCCACCAGGGTCGTAGTGTAGCATGTGTCATTGTTACCCACCTTGCTTGTTCCCCACCATTTCTCTGGCACTTTCTGCTTCTCCATGGCTGGGTGTGAGGAGGTAGGGTGGAGTGGAGAAGGGGAAGAGAGGTGGTGGTTTCCTCCCCTCATGTTTGGATCTCATACAGATTAATTGATAAATTTTAAGTTTTGTAATCTGTGTGGCAACTCCGTTATCACGGGTATTGGTGAAAAAGAAGCAGATGGACCTGGGGGACTTGTTGCATTCTGCAATCCCTCGGCTTCCAATATCCAGCGACCTGTGACACAAGATATCAGCTGAGCAGTGATGTGCACGGTGATTACTCATGTTGCTCATGAGACTGGATGTAATGTTCTTTGGTTTTTCTTTTTCTCTCCTAGTGTACCTGAATGTGACGGGAATAAACACGTACAACATTGGCTGGGATACCTTCTGCATGCAGTGGAATTCTCATAGGGCAGCAACCTCCTACAGAATAAAACTACAACCAGTGAATGGTAATCAGAAATTCTAGAAGGATTTTTGTTGTTAACAACCTGCTTGTTTTTACATCTTAGATTAGACTAGTTAGGTGGGTGTTTTTGACTGGCACAGACGTGATGGGCCCAAGGATCATTTTCTGAGCTGTAGGTCTGTATGATTCTATCATTTTGATATTTATCCAATGTACAGCAGCCTATATCCTACCAAGTTCCACTTACTCAGCTTCCCTGTGCTTGTGACCTCTATTGGTTGTTGATCCAGTATCTTTGGAATTTAAGATTCTTGAGCTTGTTTTCAAATACCTCTGTGTCCTCTCCCGTTTCCTTTAATTAATTTGTGGGACTTGAGTGTCGCTGGCTGGGCCAGCATTGATAGCCCATCCCAATTTGCCCTTGAGAAGGTGGTGGTGAGCTGCCTTCTTGAATCGCTGCAGTCCACTTGCTGTGGGTTGACCCACAATGTTGTCTTAGCCAGATCCTAAATCCTTTCAAGTTCTCAGTGTTCTTGATTGGTCTATTCTCACACTTCCTTTCACCCACAATCCATCACTCAATAAACTTCCATCTCAATGCTGTCAGTCACCCAGTAGACTGATATGCTCTGGGAGTGACTCAGTGTTGTGACTGGAGAGGACTAACAAAAGAATTCCAAGACATGGATAAAAGGATAGGAAATTGGATGGTGCAGTGGGTTAGGTGGTGACACTGGCATTTAATTTTCAGCAGCTGTGGTTTGAATTCACTCCAGATTAAGTCTCCGTTATCCAGTCAACTGTTGCATCTGGTTTGAAAACCAGAATAGGGGCGTCGATTTTGTCAGCATAAATCTGGCCTGAATTAAGATTGAGTTAGCAATGCTACTTGAAGGCAGGATGGCACTGGTGTGAAATGGAAAGCCTTTCATATTTTCGAGCTGAACCATGTTGTTAGGACAGTGTAACGGGAGTTTTTCCAATGCATCTCAAAGTGATGTGTTTAATAGTGAACTTGCACATATTCAGTGACATCCATGAGCTCAGTATATCCTGAGCTCAGCCACTCAAGTACTGGGCAGTGCAGTCCATCACTCAATTTCTGCACAGCAAGCTCCCATTAATAGAAAATGATAAGTCCTTCTGCTTTAGCTGTTTGGTAACTGGTCAATATTAGCCTGAACACTGGGAAAATCTCCCCTGCTCTTCTTGAATAGCCTCAAGGGATCTTTTGTGTCTAATTCAGGGAGCAGATGAGGCTTGACATTTCATCTGAATGATAGCATCTTCAATTGTGCGGCACTCCATTAGTACTGCTCAGGGGAGTGTATGTGCCTGAGTGTAGATGCACAAGTTTAACCAATAGGGGATGCAATGGCCTAGTGTCTTTATCATTAGACTGTTAATTCAGAGATCCAGGCAGTATTCTGGGGAGTTGGTTTCAAATCCTGCCAAAGCAGATGGTTAAGTTTAATTTTTTTAAAAATCTGGAATTAAGAATGATGACCACAATTCCAATTGTTGGGAAAAACTCACCTGGTTTAGGGAAGGAAACTGCCATCCTTAACTGATCTGGCCTACGTGTGACTCCAGACCCACAACAATGTGGTTGACTCTTAACTGCCCTCTGGGTAATTAGGGATGGGCAATAAATGCTGCCCTAGCCAGAGATACCCTCATCCCATGAATGAATGAAGAAAAGGGTCTTCCTGACCAATAATAAAGCAAGTTCCACACCTGAAGTTCCTCGCTGAAGTTGGGGCAGCCAGGAAATGAGGAGGAGTGTCTGACCCTTGGAATACTGTCTGCAGACATGCCTTCACCTGGTACTCTGAATTGGATGGTCATGTTGTGGAGCCCCACATAATCTCCCAATCTCGACTGACACTCCAGTGTGGCACTCACTGAATGGTGCGCTGTTGAGCATCATCTTTCCACTCTCCATGACTGTTCTGATGAACCTTAGAAATTTGCACAATTCTGGAGAAGATCAGGGGAGGTAGTATGTGCTGATATCCACACCAATATTCCTGGCTGAAGCAACACCATCAGTAACAGATGGTTATATGTTTTCTGTAAAACAAACACAGTTCAGCATCCTCCACAAACATAATGATTGCGCCTACATCATTAGCTGATAAACACTGAGATAATTTGTTGATACGATAAGAGGCCATATTGATGAAATTGTTCCCATCATGTTTTAGAACTCTCCAGAAACACATTGTAGTAAAGGACAACTCATACATAAACCTGCAAATTTTTATTATGCTGAAGTGATTTTGGAATGTTTTCAGCTACACCTTGTTTCCATATGGATTCAGTTCACAACAAAGCCTGTAAGATGTTAAAAAACAGGAAACCGAAGTGTGCACTGGAGACTACAATTCATTAGCCTCCATTAGCATAGCCTTTGAAGGTTTGCCAACTAATTCTCGAACAAATATGAAACAAAAGACGTTTAATAGTATCAGAAAGGGATCCTGAAGCCCAATTGAGTTGAATCCACATATGCATATAAACTCCAACATGTGTACACACACGCAATGATGCAGATGGGAGGCGATGGCCTCACAGTATTATCACTGGTCTGTTAATCTAGAGATCCAGATGATGTTCTGGGGACTGGGATCTAATCCTGCTATGGCAGGTAGTGGAATTTAAATTCAGTTGAAAAAAACTCTGGAGTTATGAGTCTAATGCTGACCATGAATCTATTGTTGATTGTCAGGAAAAACCCATATGGTCACTAATGTCTTGTAGGGAAGGTAACAGCTATCCTTCCCTGGTCTGGCCTACATGTGACTCCAGATCCACAGCCATGGGGCTGACTCTTAACTGCCTTGTGGGCAATTAGGGAGGGCAATAAATACTGGTCTCGCTCGAGATGCCGTTATCCTGTGAATGAATAAAAAGCAAGAAAAATGCAAGTGCAAACATACATGCTTGCAGATATATGGGTTAGTTGCAGGAGTAGGAGTTTGACATTGCTCCACTGTTTAGTAAGGTCGTGGGCCCGATCTGGTTGATGAATTCCACATTCCCGATAACTTTTCACCCCCTTGCTTAGCAAAAGTCTATCCATCTCCACCTTAAAAATATTCAAGGACTCTGTGTCCACCACCAATTTAGGAAGAGCCTTCCAAAGGCTCAGGACCCAGAATGAGAAACATTTCTGCCCAACTCTGTCTTAACTGGACATTCTCTTGTTTTTAATCACTGACCTCTGAGTTGTATATTCTTCCACAAGTGGAAATATCCTTTCCATGTCCACTCAGGCAAAGCTTGATCGAGGTCCTATGCGATTCAGTTGAGTCACCTCTTAATTTTCTAAACTCCAGTGGACAGAAACCTAGACTTTCCAACTTTTCTTCATAAAAAAGATATGCAAGTTTGGTGGATTGGCCTTGGTAAAATTGTCCATTGGGTCCAGGGATGTGGAGGCTAGGTGGGTTAGCCATGGGAAATGTGGGATAACAGAGATAAAGTGGGGTCTGGTTCTGGGTGGGATGCTTTTCGGAAGGTCGGTGTTGATCCGATGGGCTGAATGGCCTCTTTCTGCACTGTGGGGATTACCTGATTCTAAGACAACCACTACACACAAATACACACAGTACACCTACACGCATTCACGCACACGCACAAACATGCTTCTTTATACAAACAGATTTTAAACAATATCCAAGGGAAATATACCTGCCCCCGTCAGAGAGCTAAATGTATCTGTGAGCTGAGCAGCATTTCCTGTTTTCATTGTACTGCCATTCTGCCACATGATTTGGAGATCAATGGAAAGCAGAAATGCCTGTCAGCTAAAAAAAAAAAGTCTTACTTGGTTTTTTGACATGTCGTCAGGTTGAAAATAGGGAGGGATTCTAAGTTGCTGCTGTGCATAGTTGGAAAGGTTTTTACAGATTCTGCTTCTAGCCCTGTTATAAACTCACAGGAGTGAATGGAGAGCTGAATGGAGCTGATGAATGGTAACACCAATGGAATGCCATTCCAGTACTTTGGAAATTTTAGGAAGCAAAGAAAAGGCTGAAAACTCAACAAGCCTCATCCTGATTACTTGCCTCCAGCAAACTTCTTCCCAATTTCTGAATTAAAGTCTGACAGCACAATCGTGGAGGGGTTTGAGATTATTTTGTGGGTTCCTTCAGATTCCCCAGGAATAATGTGATCTTATCCAACCCTGCCATCACCATCTGCAACCCACCTCACTGCTAAGCCAGGTCTGTCAAAACTTGCTCATGTTGAAAGAACTTTCTGTCTTAAAATATCAGGCAGGATGGCCAAGAGGACAGACAACTGCTTTAAATGTGGATTGTCTGTCAAGACTTATGCACAAAATGCCACCTACTCCATTCTCTGCACAGACACTGGCTTATCTTCATAATGTATCCATGATCTTTTTATTCAGATTTCCTGGCATCTGCGGTTTTATTTTGGTTTATCTTACATGGTACATTCAGAAAGTCTGCATCCTACACACCCCAGTCTAATTATTGTTAAGTTCCATAGTCGTTAAATCATGAGGCTCGCTCAAGAGCAAACTCCCCCACCACAGCTCTCTGGTTTTAATCATACTTACTTGCTCTATCCCCATTCACTTTAATGCTGAGCATTCACCTTATATTGTATTTGCATGAATAAGCCTTGTGTTGGTGATTCCAAAAGATTGCCGGAGAATTTCCTCCAGCATTTTAGGGTCCCTAACATTGGTATTACATTACATAGAGCTCTCTTTGAAAACTGATATGTCAGTCGAGGGCCTTCTTAAATGAATGATGATATCCAAAGGGAAATGAAATAAATATTCCTGCTTCACAGATACTCCTGGACATTTCAATCCAAGGAAGTGAACAGTTGAAAGACAATATCAAATAATTGACTGGCAGCGTCTAAGGATAGGTCAACAAACAACTCAGCATAGATTCCCACACAGGATGCTGCGCAGTGGACCAATTTGAAAAGTTCACATTTGTTACATGAATATTAATGACCAAAATACTACAATATCAAAAAGAAGTAACAGCTATGTCTTTATAAAGATTATCATTAAGTTTAAACTCTAGATGCTCACGTTGTATTTTATGTCTCCAGCATAAGTTATTGTGATTTAGAATTCATACAAAATGCGCTGCAGGAATTATGTTAGCCTGCTCACACTGAATACTCATTCATAAAACAAACGCAGAGAATGCTGGAGAAACTCAGCAGGTCTGGCAACATCTGTGGAGTGAGGAACAGAATGTATGTTTTGAGTCCGATATGACTGTTTTTCAGAACAGTTTGAGTCATACTGGACTCATTGAAACGTTGACAGTATCCATTGTATTTCATTTTCAATGGGCACTCATTCATGCCTCTCTTTGTTTTGAAGCTTATGCCGGTGGTCATCAAGAGGTAACCATCAGTGGTGCTGAAACCAGCCATTGTTTCACTGGGCTTTCCCCAGATTCCCTTTATGAGGCCGTCATTTACACTCAGCTGCCAAACCTCGAGGGACCTGGAGTCCACGTGCAGGAGAGGACTTGTAAGTATTGAGGTGCAAACTATCATTGACAAGAGGGCAAGGGAGGAACAATAAACTTTCAACTTGCAAGTGAGAGTTGGGACACTATCTCTATTGATACAATCAGTAACACAAGGTACTTGGGGAGCCATCACAGAGGGTAAAGTGCGAGAGAGAGAGCTATAACTGTATCAGTAGAGAAATACAGTCAGTAACCCCAGGCACTGGGGGGAAAGGGTTACTGAGTGACTGTGCAATTTAGCTGGATTAACATCAATAATGATACAATCAGTAACATGGTGCTGGGGGGAGAATGGTTACTGAGTGACTGCAATTTAGCTGGATTAACATCAATAGAGATACAGTCAGTAACACGGTGCTGGGGGGAGAACGGTTACTGAGTGACTGCAATTTAGCTGGATTAACATCAATAGAGATACAGTCAGTAACATAGTGCTGGGGGGAGAGGGGTTACTGAGTGACTGTGCAATTTAACTGAATTAACTTTAATAGTGATAGGGTCAGTAATACAGGGTCTTGGGGGGAGAGGGGTCACTGAGTGACTGTACAATTTAGCTGGATTAACTTCAACAGTGATACAGTCAGTAACACCAGACGCTGGGGGAGAGGGGTTACTGAGTGAGAGTGTGAGGGAGCTGGATCCTCATCAGTGGAAAAACAGTCAGTAACGCAGGGCACTGAAGGGAGAGGGGTTACTGAGTGACAGTGTGAGGGAGATGGATCCACATCAGTAGAGATACAGTCAATTATGCAGGGTGCTGGGTGGGGAGAGGTGTTATTACGTGACAGTGTGAGGGAGCTGGATCCACAATCGTAGGGACATAGGTGGAACATTCAAATGCACCTTGCATGAGAAATTGTTAGGTGAATAGACAATGCTTTCGTGGTACTTGAGAGCCAATCTGTGTTCTTTAACTCACCTCGAGCTCATCCTGTCTCCAGGTTTAATTGGTGATTGCAACAGTTTGTTATACTGAACTGTACAGGGTAAGAAGGGCCCCCCAGAAATGAGAGATACCACCTCTGTTAGAGGACATGACATTAAAATAAGAGTCAGGGTGAGATTAGGAAGATCTTCCTCATGAAAAGGGAGGTGGAAATCCAGAACGATCTTTCCGAAAATGCTGTAGAGTTGGGAATCAATTCAACATGGCAAAGCAAGATGTTTGATGGGCACGGGTATTAAGGGTTGAGAGTGTGGTGTTGGACAAGCACAGCAGGTCAGGGAGCATCCAAGGAGCAGGAGAATCAATGTTTTGGGCATAAGCTCTTCATCAGGAGTAGATGGAGTTTTTATACAGACCAGCCATGATCCAACTGAATGATGGAACATGCTTCTGTATTAGAGTAAAGATAGTGTAGTGGAAATGCCGCTGGGCTAGTAGTCCAGGATTCTAGTTAATGTTCTGGAGATGTAAGTTCAAATCCCCCCATCATGTCATATGGTGAACGTTGAATCTGGAGTTAAAAAAACAGCACACCTGATGCCAACTACATAACTGCTGTTTGCCTTAAAAACTGACCTAATGCCTAATGGGAAAGGAAAGCTGTGTCCATACCTAATCTGGGTCTGACTCCAGACTCACAGCAAAGTGGTTGAAACTTAACTGTCCAACTGATAATTAGGGATGGATAGTAAGTATTGACCCGTCCTGTGAATGAATGAAAAGAAATGGACTCCAATGGGAGTGGGTGGGATAGAGCCTGGCTACTGTTTAATCCCCACTGAAAACACATGTGGAGGAGTACATAGTTATCCTGTGACCGCCCATTTGATCATTTACGCAAGACTCAGTTTCCAATCTCTCAGAGAATAAAATGGACCCTTCATTGCCTTTGACTGTGGTCATGTACTCCAGTTCAAGCCATTCTCGCCTGGGCAGGGGAAGAGGGAATGGCGGAGGGTGAGGAGAGCGGGGAAGTGGGTGAGAATGTTGCCAAAGGGCTACGGTTTTGAGTTTGAATTTGAGCATTGCTATTAAGCTCACAAACTGAATTGCTGAACCTGATCTACAATACGATGGTCAAAAAGTGAATGCCTTTTTTCAGGAACTGGGGTTTTTGATTTTGTGATCATTGAAGAAATATTTCATTGAGATCTGAACTGCATGCTTAATTTCCTTTGCAGTGCTTCGCCCGACAGAGGTTCCAACAGAACCCCCATCTCCTCCTCCTCCACCGACCATCCCTCCAGCCCGGGAAGGTGAGCTCTTTACCTTAACTGTGTTGCCATTTCTGATGATCTTACTCGGAGCATTGCGATGAAAGGAAATGGTCCAAAATTTGGAAGCCTCTCTGGAAACTTTTAGGTTTTGGATTTCAGTCAGAATGAAACCTGGAATTCTGCACAAAAAGCAGAGAGCTTTGGAATTATGCAACACGTCTGACTGCGCCTGAGGGAGATTTTTCAGGGGCCTGTAGGATTACTGCTCTGATTCGATGTATTTCTAGATTTTATATTTATGTCACATCAATGATCTGGATATTAAATCATGACAGAACCTCTTGCATCAGCTGCCGCATCAATTAATCAAATATTTTGCATGAACATTTTTGTAACGAACAAGAAAGCAGAAGAAAAGTGAATGGTTTTTAAAATGTCCTCTGGTTTTTGTTCTGGCTTGTAGGAATGCTCTGAGGAAAAACCTTTAAATTCCAGAGAATCCAACACAGTCCTGAAGGGCTTATAATTCTTTGGCCAGTCACCTTTCAGTGACACAGCACCAGAATGCTATAATCCCCTTTGTCCCTGTAATGAAATGGACCTGTCAGTGTATTCCTAGTTATTACACTTTGCACTTCAATTTTCCTACATGTAGATTGAATTGAATTGAATTGAATTTATTATCATGTGTACCGAGGCACAGTGAAATGCTAGATTAGAGGCGATAGTGTTGGGGTGGGGTGGGTTATTGTGGCAATTGATTCCATCTGTGGTTAAAAAAGTTGCATTTATTCTATACCTGGTGGATATCTGGTGGAATTGATTGTTTGCAATTAGAAGAAACTTAGGAGATGTCACTCATTACACAACAAGAATGAACTTTGCGTTAGAGGCAAAGTCCCCTCCTGGGCTAAAGAATGGGGTTTTGCTCCACTTTAGCTGGAGATGAGATCTGGGGAAGCACATTCCCCTGGTGGCAATTGATGACCCTGCAATCCCTGTTGATTGCAATGGCCTATGTCCATAGATTACTAGATTACTTTTTTACAGTGTGGAAACAGGCCCTTCGGCCCAACAAGTCCACACCGACCCGCCGAAGCGTAACCCACCCATACCCCGACATTTACCCCTTACCTAACACTACGGGGAATTTAGCATGGCCAATTCACCTGACCTGCACATCTTTGGACTGTGGGAGGAAACCGGAGCACCCGGAGGAAACCCACGCAGACACGGGGAGAACGTGCAAACTCCACACAGTCAGTCGCCTGAGGCGGGAATTGAACCCGGGTCTCTGGCGCTGCGAGGCAGCAGTGCTAACCACTGTGCCACCGTGCCACCCATCTTCCAAGAGTCGCTGATACACTCAGAGGGTAGCCATTGCTGGCTCAGCACCAAAAGGAGGGGTGAGCATTGATGGATGCATGCCCCAAAGACAGGCATGTAGTGTCTAGGGACAATGGGGCCAGGCACCCAGAGAGAAGATGACCACATGCCAAAGGCAGGGGTCACTTTGTCATGGGAATCAGCTGTGGCATTAGGAATGCCCTCTATGGATCATGAAGCAGTCCTGCAGCCCCCCAAAACCTAACCCTAGTGGAACCCACTGGGAGACTGATGGGTCTTTCATATACAATCTCCCGTGTGGTGAGTGGTCCCTCCTACTGCCTACAGTGGCTGGAAGAGATGTTAATCAGTTACTTAAATGGCTTGATTTGGCTTCAGGTAGGTGATAGAACTGCCAGCTCTCCAGCCATTGGCAGGAAGTGATGGAGCATGGCCACTCCTCCCCCAGTACTTTAACACCTCATTTTGCCAGCCTTCCCATCTCCCTGTCCATCATCATGGGGACACTGGTGAACGTCTGAGGAAACAAGCCATCCTCAGCAAGGGAGGAATGAGGTCACTGGAATCAAAGAAACCTGTAAAACTAGGCAGGATTAAATATTTTGAATCAAACTTTTCAACTGTGGTAACGTATACCTCTGGAAGAGCTGGTACGTGAAACCAAACCTCACTACCACTGCACCACAAGAGGTCCATCAATGTTTCCTGTGATTCACACCGTTCCCTGAATGACTGAAATCCATTCTCATCCTATTCTGCACAAACTCACCAAGAATTGTGCCATTGTAGATATTTTCTAGTCAACTTATTCAGGGACATCATTGCATACCTCTGGAGCAGATGGGTCTTGTACCCAGGACTCCTGGACTACCACTTTACCACAACTGGTCACAATTAGGGAGAACTAAAGGAAGGCTGATAATTGAAATCACTGGGAATGTTTTAGCATTGACAGATGGAAATAGACCATTTTGCCAAACTGGTTCATTCCAAGACCCTCCATCTAAATGTCTTTATCTAACTCTATCAATGTACCCTTCTTTCTCCCTCATGGTCTTGTTTCCCTCATCTCCATTATTTGTCACATCTTCACTGTTCAATGTGTCTTGGCCCCAGATAAAACATTGACCTGTTATTTGTCTTTCGTTCAACAGTTCATTGACCGAAGGATTACATTTCTATTGTTATTGCACTTAACTTGTTGTACATCTTTTCAACGTTTGAAGAGAAATCTTTCAGTTTGTGAAATCAACACGTAATGTGAAGGAAAACAAAACCTTGTGACGATCTTTATCCTTTCCTTTCCATGGCCAGTGTGCCTGGGTGCAAAGGCCGACCTGGTGTTCCTGATTGATGGTTCTTGGAGTATTGGTGATGAAAACTTCCACAAAATATTGCAGTTCTGTTTCGACACTATCGGAGCTCTTGATAACATCAGCCCACAGGGAATGCAGGTGGGTATGGTGCTTCATGCTATCCTCAACATGTAGAAGTGGTTCAGCTTTTTTTTAACCTCTTTAATTTGGCACGGTTGGCTCCAGCATCAACTTGGAGATATACGACTGTGGGCACAAGCCTCCAGTGCATGACATGATCAGTACTGGGGAAGTGGTGCACCTTTTGGAATTGCTGACATATTAAACTAAAGATTTCTGTCTGTCTGTCTAAAAGCCACTACACACCAATCTATATTTACACATTGTTTCAGTGTAGCGAAAGGCAGAGAAACAATTTCTTTCACTCTGGCCACTGGCATAAATCCCCAACCTCCACATCTCTTCATTGCATCAGTGATGATAGCATCTTCAGCCACTCTGCTCCCAAGAATTGCCTCCTTAAACCTTCCTTCCTTATCAAGCTTCTGCAAACATAGCCCTTTCTGGTCCCATCGGGTGTCCTACCTATATAAATACAAGTCTGTTGGGCTAAATGTACATCACAAATAATCTTGTCTTAGCAGTCACTGCATTACATTACAACCCTTTGTATGTAGAAAGCTCTGGGATATAATCAGAAATGTGTAAAAGTATTGCTTTCAGGTACAAGTTCTTCACCACATTCCTGACATTCAAATCTTCTTCCTTCCTTCCTTCCTTTTTCTCCCTTTGCATTCTATGTTTTTGTTTATTTTTCTGTGTTTTAAGTTGGGGCCAGAGAGTGGCAACACTACACAACACTTTCCACTCTATTTTGTAACAAGATACCTGTGCTAATAAATAAATCCAATCAAACTTTGCTTTCTTTGTTTGTTCAGGTTTCTCTGGTTCAGTTCAGTGATGATGCAAAAGCTGAATTTAAATTGGACACTTACAGAGATAAGGGAATGGTCCTTGCTGCTCTTCAACTCATCCAGTACAAAGGTGGAAACACAAAAACAGGTACAGTAAACGGTCCCCTATTGAAAGGAAGGATGTAAATGCATTGGAAGCAGTACAGAGGTTTACCAGATTTATATGTGGAATGTGCTGGTTATCTCATGAGGAAAAACCGGACAGTCTAGGCTTGAATCCATTAGAATTTAGAAGATTGGCTTCATTGAAATGTATAAGATCCTGAGGGATAGATGTGGAGAGGATGTTTCCTCTTGTGAGAACATCTAGAGTTATGGGGTCACAGTTTAAAACAAACAGGTCACCCATTTAAGAAGAGGAGAAATGTTTTCCCACAGAGGTTCATGAGTTTTTAAAGAATTTAAGGCGCCACAGTCTCATTAGACGATGAGGCTGTTCTTTCATTAGAGAGACACAAACTGGTGGTGGTTTAACCTGAGGGTCACCTCATGGTAACCTTTGCTGGTGTGGGAATAGACCCACTGCTGTTAGTGTCACTCTAAATTACAAACTGGCCCATACAATCAACTGAGCTGAGCAACACCCTCTGGCATTGCAGTAGTGAATACTTCCAATTGGCCATAAATCCCTTTGACATATTCAGTTGTTGTGAAAAATGTGATGTAAACACAATTTTTTTTTTTTACTTTCATTGGTTGGGAAGTGCTTTGGCTCATCCTGAAACTAAAGTGCTTTGAAAAGCCACATCATTTATCTGTGCGTGTAGCTGTTTTGAAGTAGAAAGTTTAGTGTTACGTCCCACTGAGTCAACGAGAACAAATCCTCATTGTATCTGGTCCTCCTAAACACCATCCAGTGACTCCTGCAAGAAGGTACAATATTCTAACGTGTGTACAATAACCCTCATGAATCTTGATTACTGGATTGCTGTCTTCAGTTACGCACATAATCATTTTTGAGTTTGTGAACTTCTTTGAACTAAAAGCTTTTTGAAGCAATTTTACTTTCAGTTCTAATTTGGAGTTATTATTGCCTGATTTGCTCCCCCACTAGGCTAATTTAGCAGAATATGTCCACGTTTCATGTCTAGTGTTAAAGCTCATGATGTTACACATTAAATAATCAGCAGACACAATTATTTATTGTCTGCATGGTAACGGCATTATCAGTAACTGCCAATACAAGGTTTGGCAAGTATCCCCATCATTTTTCTGTTCTCTACCATAGTGACCTCATCCTGTATACTTAACAACACCAGCTCAAGCTCCAATCTTCCCCACTCCCCACTAAATACCTTCTCCAAACTTATCCCTTCTAACAATATTTTGGCTTTGGTTTGGTTTACTCTTAACTAACTTCTGAATTTGCCCAAGCAAACCCCTCAGTTCATGGGCAACTAGAGATGAACAGTAAATGCTTTCCCAGCCAGTGATGGCCTCATGCCATTCATGACAAAATAATCCAGGTGCTTTGGCAAATGCCCTTGGAAGACCAGTTCGAATCTCATGACAGCTGATGGAATTTAAATTCCACCAATTCAATCTGGAATGTGTGAAATCAGTAATGGTGACCTTGGGGCTGCCTTCAATTGTTGTACAAGCCCATCTGGTACTTTGCTGTTGTTTAGGGAAGCTGTTTTTACATATGATTCCAGATCCACTACAATGTGGTTGACTTGTAACAGCCCTCTGCAGTGGACTGGCAAACTGGGCACTGAGGATGGGCAACAAATGGTCTTGCCAGTGATGCCCACACCCCATGAAAGACTGATTTAACTGGAGAGAAAAACAGAAATGTTGGAGAACTTTGG
Organism: Chiloscyllium plagiosum; assembly: GCF_004010195.1. NCBI lineage: Eukaryota > Metazoa > Chordata > Chondrichthyes > Orectolobiformes > Hemiscylliidae > Chiloscyllium > Chiloscyllium plagiosum. The sequence continues at coordinate 6,128,421 of NC_057718.1, read as the reverse complement.
GAAACAGGTCCAAAGTTATCTGCTCCTCTCTAAACATCCTACATACATAAAAACACAGAAAATATAAGCAGGAAGAGCATTCCACCCTCACAGGCTGCCCTGCCATTCATTAGGATTGTGCCTGACCATGCAACCTCACTAGTTGGCCCTCCTTTTCCCAATATCCATTGATCCATTTGGCCCCAAATGCCATATGCAACTCCTTCTTGAAATAATGCAATGTTTTGGGCTCAATTGCTTTCTCTGGGAAAGAATGCCACAGGCTCACCACTCTGGGTGAAGACATTTCTCCTCATCTCAGTCCTTGAAAGATTTACCCTGCATCTATAGATGGTGACCTCTGCATTTTGGACTCCCCAGTCATGGGAACGTCCTTGCTGCATCTTCCATGTCTCGCTCTCTTAGAAGTTTTTGGGTTTCTATGAGATTCCGCTCATTCTTCTGTGAATTCGCCTGATGTTGTGTCATCCCAAAATCTATGGATTAATAATAATGAATGGAATAATAATAATACTAACCACACCCACTGTCTCCATGGATGGAAATTAAATTACTGAAATACTTTCATTTTCTATTAATCCTCTAAACACTCAGAAAACCCAAATGGAAAGGAACATTGTTTATTGCTGAACACCAAAATAGAGCCACTACTCATGGCATAGATCATGGCTAGTCCCAGCCCTGGCTCCTTATTTTTATTTATATCCAGAAGTGTTTTTACACACAACTAAATGGCTTTTCTCCCATCACCAAATCACCTGTTTCTTCTATTAACCAGCACTACTAAATCGCCAGTGTTTTCATCTGGGGTCTGTTTTACGTTTTTTTGTTATTTGACCTATTTTTCTAATCAACCTGTTCAGAGATATTACTGTACACATCTGGAGTAGGTGGGACATGAACCCGGGTCTGCTGATGCAAGACAGGTACTGCAAGAGAGCCCTCGAGGTCTGCTTTACAAAGGGTTCAGGTGATGAGTACAACTAGGGAGGCCATTGCCTGTTACCAAGGAAACTCATACTCAGTGAGCTTTCCAGGAAGATTATTTAGTGGTTCCCTATGGGCCTTGTAAGGGTTATCACAAGTTCAGAGCTTGCCCCACTAACCTCCCCCTCCTGGTGAAAGAAGCTTCAAGATAAATTTTATAGAATCAGAAAGCAATTGTATAAATATGAAGAAGACAATTTTTCATGGCTGTGGTAATTTTTCATGGCAATACAGTCAAATGGATTGAACAATCATTTGCCATAGAGCTGTCATAAACATGATGGATGGACCAGTGACTTATGAAAGCTGAGAGTAATTTATTGCCTTTGTATCTTATGCCTAGGATCCTAGGCATACTAATGCTAGGATCCCATTTCTTTTTAATAGCCGTCCTCGATTCTCCTATCATCTTTCACACTCTTCGAATGTATGCCCCTCCTGGGTCTTTCATTTCCCACATCCCTATGAGATTTGTGCCATTGATCTTGTGTCACACTCAAAATAAAGTTAATCAGCTGCACGTTACCACAAGGACAAGTTCCCTTTGTTTCCCTTTGCAAATAACATAAGCTTTCCAATCTTGACGAACTCCCTCCATATAGGTCAACCACTGGGCTCTCATGAGATCTGAGTGATATTTGTCAGTGCATTAGCTCACATATTCTGCCCTTGGCTGGGGTGAGTCACCCACATGTTATGTCTGGACATTTGTGTTACAGACTGGAAAACTGGGAGCCCTAAGGTTCACCTCCCGACAGGATTTGTGATTAGTTTCCATAGGAAGTACATGCAGAATTTCCATCCTAGGATCTTCAGGCTCGTTAAGGGGATAGTAGTATTTTGTTGGCTTTTAATAAAGAAAGAAAGCATTTGTTGAGATTAGTGTACCAGGGGACTTTTCTATGCAATTACTTTGGGCAAATATTGAAAATGATGATGAAATTCTTTAAACTCTCTTCGTCTCCAAAAAATTATAAGATTTGTCAAATTTTATACAGTTGACGGTAGCAATCCTTTGAAATAAACAACTTGGTGTAGACAAATCCAATTTTTTTCCCTGCCTTCACATCCAGTATGTGACCCAGCATTCAGTACCAAGGAAAAAATCTATTGGTCTTCACCGCCATCTGATGTTTTTGTAACAGACCTCTGTTATATTAAGGCAGTTAGGAGGTGACCCGATAACAGTAGACTAAGAGACAATGTTTCCACTCATTGCAGGAGATGGAGTGTTGGGGGTAAAATGGCTACACTATAAAACTAGGATCCTAAATTGAAGACAGTCACTGATAAATATAATGAAAAATTCAAAAGAAACATCTTAACCCAAAGATTGGTGAAAACATAGGAGAAAGATAAGGATGAAACATTCAAACACCCTTCAGCCAGATGTGCCCAGTGAATAATCCAGACCAGCCTCCTCCATGGGTCCCAAACATTATGCATGCTGCCTTCAGCCAATTGCACATGAAATCAAGAACCTACCTGACAATGTCTAAAATTACTTAGGTATGTCCTGTACACAAAAAGCAGGACAAATCTAACCCAGACAATTACTGCCCCATTAATCTACTCTCAATCACCAGTAAAGTGATGGAAGGTGTCGGCAACAATGCTTTTGGCTTTGCAATAACCTCTCAGTTTGGGTTCTGCCAGGGCCACTCAGCTCCTGACCTCATTACAGTGTTGGTTCAAACATGGACAAGAGAGCTGAATTCCAGAGGGGAGGTGAGAGTGACAGCCCTTGACTGTTGCATTTGACAGTTTACGGCAGCAAAGAACCCGAGCAAAACTGGACTCAAAGGGAGTAGGGGGAAAACTGTCCACTGGTTAGAGCTATACCAAGCATAAAGGAAGATGGCTGTGGTTGTTGGAAGTCAGTCATCTCAGCTCCACGACATCTCTGCAGGAGTTGCTCAGTGTTGTGTCCTTGATCCAGCCACCTTCATTGCTTCGTCAATGGCTTTTCCACTATCATATCTAACTATTAGCCCTTGATGTTTTATCGCATTACCATTATCAAATTCCCCACTAACTATCAATATTCTGGGGATCACAATTGATCAGGAACTGAACTGGATTCTCCAGTTAAATACAATGGCTACAAGAGTAAGTTCTCATAAAGTAATCCCTCATACCTGTTAACAGCATAGTGAGCTTTCTCTGGACTGCCTCCAATGCCAGTTTATCTTTCCTTAGATAAGACCCCAAAAAGCTTCACGGTATTCCAACTACAGCATGTATAATGCCTTGCATACATTTAGAAAAACATCTCTACTTTTCTTCTGAATGCCACCCAGGACAAAGCAGCCTGCTTGATTGGCACCACAGCCATAAAAATCCACTCCCTCCACCGCTGACACTCAGTAACAGCAGTGTGTGCTATCTACAAAATGCACTGCAGAAATTCACCAAGTCTTCTGAGAGAGCATCTTCTAAACCCATGACCACTTCCATCTAGAAGAACAAGGGCAGCAGATACATGGGAACACCATCCTCTAAAGGTCCAAGATACTCACCATCCTGACTTAGAAAAATATTGCTGTTGCTCAATCTTGCATTCCTGCCTTTTCCCTATAACCCTTGATTCCCTTATTTCACGTTTATTTCATGGACATACTTCATGACCCACCCTCAATAGCCTTATGTGGTAAAGAATTCCTTCACTGTTGCCAGGTCAAGATCTTGAAATTCCCTCCCTAATGGTATTGTGGGTCCAGCTACAGCAGATCGACTGCTGAGGTTCAAGAAGGCAACTTAGCACCAAGGATGAGCAATAAATGCTGAGTCGGCCAGTAACACCCACATCCACATGAATGTACTAAAATAAACAGAGGGAATAATTATGGTCAATAACATATCAGCATTAGGCAAGTTAAACACATGCAGGAGAAGAGGAGAGGGTGAGGGGAGACTTGTACAGAGCATAAAGGTAATATAGAATATTAAGGCAATATGATCTGTTTTGGACTAATTTGCATTGATTAATATTCCATTCATTTAAATATATACAAAGTAATATCCTACGCAGATGTTAAGCTTTTGTCTCCTAATTCTTAATAACATGATTTTTTATGTTGACATGAATAGGGTAAGCTTTTCAGATGACAGTTATAAAGTATGACACAGCAATGATTTATACAAAACAAACCACTCCATTATTAATAGGATACATGTGGTAAATGAGTGAGTAACAGCAGCAAGATGCAACTCATCACCTCAAAGTCATTGCTTAATTCCCATGCCGGTCTGAATTTCACCCCTGGTGTTGCTCTCTCAGCAAAAAGACAGGCAATTATAAATTTGATGAAACACTTGTTGTTAATCGTGATTAATGATATCCCTTGAGAGGGCTGTGGGAACCTTTTTGACAACTCACTCAGATTACATTAAGTCTGATTATTAAAATACTTGGGCTGGAAGTTGCACTTAAAAATAAACTAGATCATCTGTTAGGGATTGACTAAGGGACTCTACCCTGCCCGATCTCCAAACCAAATAGTGTCATGGGCACACTTATGGCCACCTGAGTGGGCAAATGGTGATTCAATTTATGTTTCAATGTAGCCAGCTCCTCTGGAGGTGCAGCACTTCCTCAGCTGGGTGTGTCAGCCTGGACTTTTGCATCCACATCACTAAAGTAAGGGTTGAAGCCCATGACTTTCTGACTCCAAGGCAAAAATATTAACAATTGACACTGGAGAAAAATCCCTCCACTGGCAAATACTATGGTTCTTAGCATGAGTTTGCCTCAGTCTCAATCTTGCAACTTGAAGTGAAGGAAAGAAATCTCAGCGTTAAATCTCTTCCTGTTTGCTTTCATAATTAAGAGCAGAATGTACTTTGCCTGTAACCTACTAGCTTTCCTGGGCAATGGGATCTGACTCAGCAATGTCTGAACTTGGTTTTGCTTGAAGCTAAATGGTGTTAAGTACAGAATGATTTCTGGTTGTTAACAGTCCAGTCTGTCACATTCGCAAATGCAAAAAATGAGGCAGAAAGATAATGTACAGCTGATTTAAATCGATCTTCACTTTTCTGTTCCAGGGCGAGCTCTCAAGTTTCTACGCGACCATGTCTTTGTTTCTCAAAATGGCATGAGAAGGACTGTACCGAAAGTTCTCGTTGTTGTCACTGATGGACGTTCACAGGATGAGGTTAAGAAACCTGCACTTTTATTACAAGAAGCTGGTAAGTGTCCTGAAAGATGGCTGTACCAGTCATTGATCTTATCTGAGCACTAAGACACAGCATTGGTTATTCTATTGTGTCATTAGTCCAGTCCTCAGTCTTTTGCTTAATCTGAATCATTCAGTTTAATTGGGAGGTACTTTCTGTTGTACGATGAATCCTCACTGTAGCTCCTCATGTTGTATGAGCTAGAGGATGGATTTACAGCCACCAAGCTCTTTTTTTGCAAGGGATGGATCTACTGGAGCTGTTTGGTCCATTGTGGTCCAGGAAATTCACCTGGTCATCCCACATAAAGAAGATATAGGTATTGCATGACAGCAATTATGCACAAGAAACATTAATATGATAGATATTGTGACAGAGACTATAAGAAGATGTTAGTTCTCACTTTTTCAAAGTCTTAACCCATTCTCCTACCAAATTCACTTGGTATCATCATAGTCGGTGATCCTTAAATCACTCCACAGAATTAACCGTTACACACTTATACAGCACTTGCCTTTTCTTCCATATCATAGTCAAAAAGTGTGGTGCTGGAAAAAGCACAGCAGATAAGGCAGCATCTGAGGAACAGGAGAGTCGATGTTTCGAGCATAAGCTCTTCATCCCTGATGAAGGGCTATTGCCTGAAACATCGAATCTCCTGCTCCTCGGACGCTGCCTGACCTGCTGTGCTTTTTCCAGCACCACACTCTTCGACTTTGATGCTCCAGCATCTGCAATCCTCACTTTCTACTTGTTTCCATATCACAGTGTCCATTTAATTGTTCTGAAGTGAATGTTTCCAGAAGTGATGCAGTAAATCATTTAGCTTCTGCACCTAAAGCGTTATTTTAAAACTGAGAGTTCCATGCAGTGAGGATATAAAAAGAACCAAAACATTTTTTACTGAATGATTAGTAACCTGAGGGTCACCACACCTCAGGCAAGGGGAGAGATTCAGAAGGTGGAACCGTCATGGTAACGTCAGCTGGTCTAGGAATTGAACCCACTTTGTTGACTTTACTCTGCATTGCACACTAGCCATCCAGCCAACTGAGCTAAGCAACTCCAAAATAAAGTAAAATGGCCATTGATCCAAATATCAGTGGAGAGACACATCTGGTGGTGGTTTGATTAGAAAAGTGACAAAGGTTGCTCTCTGCCACTACTCTTATTGAGTAACTTGTAACTCCCAGGAAATAAGATGGAGGACTTGATGAATCAATGTTCTTTTTGTTTACCGCCTAGCAGTTTTGGCATTCTTAATGACAGTCCAACCACAGTTCCTGGCAATCTCTGAAACTGAAGAATTGTTGATTTTTCCTTCCTTGCAGGTTACAGTGTGTTTGTTGTGGGGGTGGCTGATATTGATGTCACAGAGCTGAAGAACATTGGCAGCAAACCCAGCGAAAGGCACCTGTTCATCGTGGACGACTTTGATGCTTTTGCAAAGATTCAGGATGAGCTTATCACCTTCCTTTGTGAAACGGCTACTTCTAGTGAGTATTTCCATCCATTACAATGATTGCCTTCCTCTCCCTCTCACTGTCAATGTAACAGCTATGGTATTCATTAGCATTCCATGGAAACTAGATAGAAGCATACATAGGAATTCCTAGAATAACTGCATTACAATGGTCCACCAATTAATATAGGCAATTGACAGATGTAACAAAGGGCTGTTAGCACCAGTGGGACCATTCCTGCAGTTGGATTAATGCCAGAATGAGAATCATCAATGGCAAACAGTGGAAAGGAACACAATGTTTGCTGTTAGCCAGCTCAGTTGTGTAAGCAGCATGTCATTGCCTATAAGCCTAATGCGAAATGCATTTCTTGCTTTGTTTCAGTCAGGCCTCCTGGCTTGATAACTGGATTCATCTGTGACTAGAGAGAAAGTCTTAAGACAATTTTGCATTGACTCTGTAATTGGAAAGAAGGCTTCAAGACATTTCTTGTACTGTTTCTGGAAGCTTTTTTTAAGTATCTGTTCTTCAATGAAAAATGACAGTGCTTTCTTGTTGCTGTAATCATAGACTTGCAGCTAGTTGTGCTTTAGAATGAAAAGATTATTGGTAACCACCAGCATTCTCATCATTTTTGATGGTTGTTTCTTGGTAGTTTGTAATAGCCAACATTTTTGGTTACTTTCATTTTACCGCCTTGTCCTTAAGTGGCCATTATTGACTGTTGGCAAATGGTTTGGCGATGGGTGATGTCTTAGCTGAAGCCAATTTGATGTGCCCTTGGAGTTGCAATCAGAACAGCATTGAATACCACACACACACACACCCCATTATTTCTGTTGAGACCCCTCTCCATTTAAGGGATTAGGAGGGGGGAAGCTCAATAACACTTCTCACCATGGATCCTCAATCACTCCGAGAAATTCCAGAAAAGTGGTTCATTGTCAGACAGTGCTATAGTGGTTTAATGGTTAGCACTGCTGTTTCATAGCACAATGGTTTAATTCTCTGTGTGCACATTCTCCCCCTTGTGTCTGTGTGGGTTTTCTTTGAGTGCTCTGGTTTCCTCCCACCATCCAAAGATGTGCAGGTTAGGTGGAAATGCAGGGTTACAGGGATAGGCCAGGAGGTTGGGATGTTCCTAAGGGGGTTGGTGTGGACTTGATGACCTGTTGCCACACTGTAGGGGTTCTATGTATGTACCATCAAAGTTGTTACTAATGACTGAAAGAGAATCCTTGCAGAAAATCAATCCCATCATTTCAAGGTTCCCCTTGTCTTCATGTGCTGAATACACGGCAGTGTTTATCTGGTGATGTGTTGGTATGGTTAGTCCATGTATTCTTTTGAAAGAATGTATGTTAATATTTCTTTTCTCTCATGTTACAGCTTGTCCACTGATTTATCTCAATGGATTCACTACTCCAGGTAGGGGACACATTGCGGTCACAACTGTTCCCTTTCTGAATCTGTCATTATCTCACTCCAAAGAATTTGGTTGAAGTTAGGAGTAATGTACTAGTACTGCAATGGAATGTTCATTGTGATTTATAGTATTTGGATAAATTGTTGGTTTATAGTTTAAAAATTATGACCTAACATTACAAGCTGTTTTTTACACTGCACATGCACAATAAATTAGCTCTTTCCATCATCTCTCTGCTCTTCTTTCTAAACTCTCTCTCCTTACTTGTGTTTGTCTTTTCCTCTCGCATCTTTTAACTGTTTCACCCCTCACCTCTCTTAACATCTCGCCAATCTCTTCCCTTTCCACTGCTCTGCTCCATCACTCATTTCCCGCCTCAGGCGACTGACTGTGTGGAGTTTGCACGTTCTCCCCGTGTCTGCGTGGGTTTCCTCCGGGTGCCCCGGTTTCCTCCCACAGTCCAAAGATGTGCAGGTCAGGTGAATTGGCCATGTTAAATTGCCCATAGTGTTAGGTAAGGGGTAAATGTAGGGGTATGGGTGGGTTGCGCTTCGGCGGGTCGGTGTGGACTTGTTGGGCCGAAGGGCCTGTTTCCATGCTGTAATGTAATCTAATCTAATCTAATCTCTCCATTTCTGAACACTCTGTCTCCTCTTTACCTTTCTCTGTCTCTCTCTTAATTCTCTCTTTATTCAATTTCCACCTCTTTCATGATCTAGTTTCTGTCATCTCTTTGTTACTTTCTTTTTTGGCCTCTTCACTGATGTCTTAGGAAGTATTCATTCATAAAGTTACTTGCGATTACTTTAGATATAAAATGGGAAGTCATGGGGCCATCCAAGGAGGAGATGGCGAGGGCCTGGTTGAGTTTCAACAGAATTCTGTTAAATTTATAAAGAGCAGCAGAAGCAATTACAAGGAAAGGCTGAGATGTCAGTCCCTATCCGGGAGTAACTAATCAGAATCTTGTTGAATCATCAGGTCATCGAGTTATTCGTAGAATGTGAATTGAGTGGTTCTTTTACACCATCCAAATACAATGACAGTGACTAACAGGTTTCCGTATGTTTCCCTGTTCTGAAGGTTACAGAATGCTGGAGTCATTTAATCTGACGGAGAAGGATGCTGCATCAGTCCCAGGTGTTTCTACGGGACCAGGGTCTTTCAATGGCTACACAGCTTATAGCCTTCATAAGGATGCACACCTCCTTCAACCTACCATGTAAGTCCAGGTGCCACCACTCACCAGGTCTTGTTCTCTCACAGCTGAAATCAACAGGTAGCATTCTTGTCTCAGACAGAAAGCTGTGAATTCAAACTCCATGTCAGACCCTTCAGCATATCATCTCAATTTAGTGCAGTAACAAGGGAGTGCAACACTGCTAGAGCCATTTCTCAGGTGAGACTTTAAACTGAGAACCTCTCGTGCTAAGTTAGTTAGACATTGCTGACAAAAGACATGAAGTTGCAGATTTTTGTGTTGTGCTGATCACATGAACAAGAAAACCAACTTTCAAAAGAAAGTAACAGGTTCTACAACATGAGAAGCAAGAGATTAAAAACGTGTTGCTGGAAAAGCGCAGCAGGTCAGGCAGCATCAAAGGAACAGGAGAATCGATGTTTCGGGCATAAGCCTTCTTCTCCTGTTCCTTTGATGCTGCCTGACCTTCTGCGCTTTTCCAGCAACACATTTTTAAGCTCTGATCTCCAGCATCTGCAGTCCTCACTTTCTCCAACATGAGAAGCAAGGCTGATTTGTCAGACTACCAGACAAATATTTATAAACAATTTTGTTCCAGCAATGTGAGTCCCCAACTAAACGTTGGAGAGCTGGTGAGAACTCCATGTCACTTCTGAAGGGTGACAGCTCTCTAGTCTCAGTGGCGCCACAGGGAGCAGTGGCTGCTGCTAGTAATGCACCGTGGCCCAATCCCAGGATTGATCGATTCATTGATTTATTTATTGTGTGTACCGAAGTACAATGAAAAGCTTTGTTTACGAGCAGTACGGGTAGATCATAGTAAGCGAGGATGTACAGAATAAAAGGAGGCACACAGATAACTTTGCAAAGGGTGTACATGAGAGATCAATGTTTGCAAGACCAGCATTATTTGAGGTTAGAGGGTCCATTCAACAGTCTAATAATAACGAGGAAAAAGCTGTCCCTAAACCTTCTGGTACGTGTATGCCAGCTTCCGTTTCACAGGTGCGAGAGGATGGGGAGGGGGGAGTCATAGAGGTGCAGGTAGCCAGAGAGGGGGGTACAATGCAGCAATGCCAGACGTTTGCACAGGGATAGCTGCCAGCAGTGTCCACTTGCATCTTCCCGATGCTGGTTTTCGTCATTAGGCAGATTGTGCCTATCAGCCAGGCATGCAGGATTCCCACATCAGGCTCTTTCCAGTCCCAATTTAGTTTGGGACAGTTTTCCCAATGTTGGGAATCCGATGGACATACTCACAACTGACTGTCTTGACACCCCGCCCCTTCTTGTCATCATACCAGCTCTGATTGTCTCCACTAAATCTAGCCTTGTAGTTCCCTTCAAAACAACAGGTCACAGCACTTCGACAGAACATTTCTACAACTTAAGGTAATAAGAACCAGAGCTTTCACAAGATGACAATTTACATGATCTGGAAAACATCACCTGAAAGGACAGTGGAAGCAGATTTAATAGTTTAGATTAGATTTGATTAGATTACTTACAGTGTGGAAACAGGCCCTTCGGCCCAACAAGTCCAC
>NC_057718.1:6110303-6117572 GCF_004010195.1 Chiloscyllium plagiosum | reverse complement strand
GACTGTGGGAGGAAACCGGAGCACCCGGAGGAAACCCACGCAGACACGGGGAGAATGTGCAAACTCCACACAGTCAGTCGCCTGAGTCGGGAATTGAACCCGGGTCTCTGGCGCTGTGAGGCAGCAGCGCTAACCACTGTGCCACCGTTATAAAAGATGAAAAAAGGAAACATTTACAAAGCAGTTGGGAAAGAAAAGGAGAGCTCTTTGAAAGAACTGGCCCAGCCGCTGACACTCTATATGGACTCCCTCTGTGTTCTTTGAGTCTCTTACCCAAGCCCATTTCTTGGAATGCTGTTATTGTTACAGAGAAGGGAAGTTCTCATAAATCTTGGCAAAATGTTTGGAAGTGAAAGGACAATGTGTGATTGTACGGAATGAATCTGCACCAAAGATGAACATGGATGTGGGCACGTTATACCTCAAACCTAGTGAAATATCATGACTAATTAATGTGCATGGGATTTGCTCAAGGAAAGCCAAATCCACAACTATGCTAAATAAAAGGCTTGAAATGATCGGCAAGTGGTTAACCAACCATGCTAAGAAACAATTGCTCATCGCATTTCATATTTAGCCAATTCTGTCATACTGTAAAAGGTCATGTGTGTATAAGACCCCTCTACTTTACACACTGACTCTCTCTGTCACCCTCCCCTAATCTTTTATTCCGCAGTTTTTCTCTCTAAAAATACTAGGAAGGATCTTCAATCTTCAGTGAAACTGTTCATTTTCTGTATTTATTTACACAGTATCTGCAACCCATCTCATTTCTCCTTTAAATTGCTCATTCTTGCATAATCTTTTACTGTCTCTTGACATTGTCACAATAGTTTTATATTTGAGTTCATTAAATCCCACAACTTGTGAATTTGGGTTTTCTAGGAATAATTATTGACTAAAGCAGTTGAATGGACTCAGTAACAGAATGACTTTTGGAATACTGCGTTCAGTTCTGGTTTCCTGCTGTAGGAAAGATTTTGTTAAACTTGAAAAAGTTCAGAAAAGGTTTACAGGGATATTGCCAAGGTTGCAGGGTTTGAACTAGAGGGAGAGGCTGAATAGGCTGGAGCTATTTTCCTTGGAGCGCCGGAAGCTGAGAGGTGACCTTAAAGAAGTTTATAAAATCATGAGGTGAATAGCCAAAGGAGGGTAGGAGTAGGGGAGTCCAAAACTAGAGGGTATAGATTAAAGGTGAGAGGAGAAAAGTTTAAAAGGGGTCTGAGGGACAACCTTTTCACACAGAGGCTGGTTGGTAAATGGAACGAGCTGCCAGAAGAAATGGTAAGGTCCAGTGCAATCACAACATTTAGAAGTCATTTGGACAGGTACATGGATAGGAAACATTTAAATGGATATGAGACTGGTTCAGTTGAGGATCCCTGGTCAGCATAGATGAGTTGGGCTGAAGAGCTATTTCCATGCTGTATACCTCCATGACTCCATTACCTCTAATGGGTACACAGAAGTTAATCTGAGGAGTTCAAGGTTGAATGGTTATATAAGGTCTCTGTAATGCCAATTAGCATAGAAGATAAGAGCTAGGAGCAGGAGCTGGAGTAGGTCATTCAGCCATTTGAGCATGCTTCTATACCAATCTGGCTGATCAAACCTAGGTCTCAACTCCACTCACTCACCGGTTTTCCATAACATTTTAATCCATTACTAATTACAACCTGTCTATCTCCTCATTCAATTTACTCAATGTCTCAGTATCCAACGCAGTCTGGGGTAGAAAATTCCACCCATTCATGACCCGTTGAGCGAAGTAATTCCTCCTCATCTCTGTTTTAAATCTACTACCCCTTATTCTCAGAGGGCATTTGTTAAGATGCCCGTCAAGAGATTTGTTACAAGAATTACAGTATCCTGTATTGACGATACTGTAATGCTGACATTTGGAGCTTGACTGGATTGATTGCATTCTCGACAGTAAGAAGCTGGAGGCTGTAACTCCATTCCATTGTCTTAAGCACATAATATGTATCAGCAATACATATTGTCGTGCAATGCTGCATTATGACAGTCCTGTTCTTCAGAGTAGATGATATACTGAGGTTATATATTTTCTGTTCACAGTTTTAAATATCCATTGGGAGCTGAAGAACATTGGAATAGGAGTCGGCCATTCAGCCCCTCAAGCCTGTCCTGCCATTCAATGAGATCACCTCTGATCTGTAGCCTAACTTCCCTTAATCCCTCTACTTAACAAAAACTGATCCATCTCATAGTTACAGCCAGTTGCTAAGACGATTGAATTTGCTGCATCAAACCTCTCATTTGAGGCGATATCTACAAAACAGTTTTATTTTCTTGAAAAACAAACGATATCAAAAGATGTAAGGAGTGAACAGCGAAGTGAGGCTTGTGAAGAAAGGGAACTTGATGGGCCAAATGGCCTTATTCTGACTCTCAGCTATGCTTACCCTGTGGCTTCATGTAAACAAAGGATGCACCCCAATATTGAAAAAGAATTGACAAAGTTTCTCCTAAGACTGACAATGTGTATTACAGTGCTGTTTAGCTAGAGCTTTCCTTGACTTGCTTACTGGTGCTATCTTCCCCACTTTCTGAATTTGGATGAATAAATTCATGGACGAGACATGGAAGTATGTCACATTTGCTATTTTCAACAATTTTTGAAATTGTGAAGGAAAGTATTTTGCTCAAAAATACCATTTCTTCACAAATCTCAATGGCTTACATTGTGTAACTAAGAGAAACAGAGGCTGTTGCGTCCATATTCACTTTCCCCATTCAATGTTTTACCAATATCTCCCATGTCTCACCTTACCTTTCCCCTCATAGCCCTGTTGCCAAATGAAGGCTTACTTCTCAATTGAAACTTTTTCTGCAACTTCCTCAGAAATGATTAATCAAGCCCAACAGAGGCCAGATCTTTGGAATAATTAAATTCATTCTCCGTTTCCAGCAGCAGTTATGGTGACTGAAAGTAGACATTTGAACATTTCTAAATATTGTGTTAAGGTGCTATAACAATGCAGTTCCTACTTTTATATCGCATCATCTTTTTGTTTATTTATCTTACCAAACAGAGACATTCACCCTGATGGTCTGCCGCCAACCTATACCATCATGATACTCTTCCGACTTCTTCCAACCACTACCTCTGAGCCTTTTGCCATTTGGCAGATCACAGACCAAGATTATAAACCAGAAGTCGGAGTGCTTCTAGATGGTGAGCTGTGGTTTCTAATGCTTGAGCAAGTAGCTGTTTTGTAATTGAGGAGGAGATGGCCTAGTGATATTATTGTTAGCTCATTAATCCAGAGCCCAGCTAATGCTTTGGGGACCTGGGTTCAAATCCTGCCAAAGCAAATGGTGGAATTTGATTGTACTATATACAGGTTGTCCTGATGTAATGTGGATTTTGTCAATGCAAATTGAGTATAATACAATTGGTGAATTTTGGACATTGTTTCGATAACATGAACTTCCTACTGAATGGGTATAGTGATCTTCTACAGCATGATTTTCTGCAGATGTTTTCCCTAGCAAGACTTTCTATAGCACAAGGTCACAGAAGAAAATGACTCTCACATTATAGCAGAATGACCTGTACCAGAATTAAGAGTCTCATGATGACAATAAAACAATTGCCTAATTGCTGGAAAAGCCCATGTGGTTCACTAATGTCTTTTAGAGAGCAAATCTACTATCCTTACCTGATCTTGCGTACATATGACTCTCGACAGTGACATCCACATCCTGTGAGTGAATTTGAAAAATGGATATTAGAGCTGTAGGTCACTAGTGAGATATTGGATCTTTCTGTCGTTCCTGAAGTCTGCTTTGATTTCCGTTTCAGTTGGCAGACACATTGAATCCATCTACATATTTCAAGACATGAAGTACAGAAATTGCTGAACTTGAATGCTGAACATGTGCAATAGGTCTATCGGCATCCTGTGTTTATTTACTCTTATGTTGTGGGCAATACTAGCAATTTTTATTGGCCATCTTTACTTGCCTTGGATAAATGAAGACATGCATAGTTTGGGACTGGAGTAATGTGTAGAACAGACTAGGCCAGGGCAGCAGATTAACTTTCCCTGAGGAATTTGAGTGGAGCACTTGGGTTCATATAATGTTCAGTAGTTTCCCAAATTGAATTTAAATTAACCAAATTCTGTAATGCGATTTAAAAGTTCCCATCCTTCTTAAAAATTATTTCAATGCTGCATTCACCCAGACCTGACAGAATAATGGTATGAAATCTAAGAACTTTAAGGGAGCTTCTACCCAAAGAGACCTATATAGTCCAAAAGGTTCAGAACTTATTAGAAATACAGGGCCAGGAATAAATGATTCAGCTCCTCAAGCCTGCTCCGTCATTCAATTAAATCATGCTTTACCTGGATCTTAACCTTCATTGGTAATCCCTTGATCTGCTTACCTTACAAAACATTAGTCAGTACTCCACCCAGCCACATCCTTAGGAAGGGAGGAATATTGGAACAGGAGGAGGCCATTCAGCCCCTTGAGCCTACTGCACCATTCAGTGAGATCATGGCAGATCTGTGGTCTAACTCCATATACTTGCCTTTGATCTATAACCCTTAATACCTTTGCTCAACAATAATTTATCCATTTAAAAAAAAAGTTCCAAGGAAGGATCACTGGACCTGAAATATTAACTGTGAATTCTCTCCATAAATGCTGTCAGACCTGCTGAGTTTTTCCAGCAATTTCTGTTTTTGTTGTTGTTGATAATTCATCTCTCTCTCAGATTTAAAGTTAACAACTGATCCAGCATCCACTGCCATTAGTCAATGAGAGTTGCAAACCCCTCTCACCCTGTGTGTGTGTGTGGAAATGTTCTGAACATCTCTCCTGAATGGTCTGACCCTAATTCTCAGACTATGCCCCCTAGTTTATCTCTACCTTTCTAACCTTCCAAATTCTGAAGAAAACAGCCCACTAATTTCCTTTTCTCTCCAAATCTCAATTGTACTGTCCCAGGTCTTCCATGAATTGTATTCCGATAATTAAATACTCTTTGCACACAGAGTCTGTCTGGTCTTTTGTTAATTTTTTATTTCCAAATGCCTATCTCCTGGTGTTTCCCACCTTGCAAAATTCTGAACAATCTCCCTGTGTAGTTTGGAAAATGGATAAATTCAGTAAAAATGTTTTTTTAAATGTATAAAATAAAGTAACACTTATTAATGGTATTCCCCAAACCATAGGCAACAGCAAAACACTGTCATACTTTAACAAGGATGAAAGAGGAGAGTCTCAAACAATCACGTTTGACAATGAAGATATGAAGAAACTCTTCTATGGAAATTTTCACAAGGTCAGTGTTTATTTATCTTTTATTCTGCTGATGACTTTTTAATTCCCCCTCAGTGCAGCCTGTTTATATTCTTGTGATTAGGTCATTATGTTGCCATGAATCATTGAGGAGACAAAATGTGCTGGAATGTAGCCTCTGGACACATCATGTGGGATGCCTCACAAATTTCTGTCTGCAATTCTTCTGATTTTTATTCCACTTCTTTTTGAAGGTGTTGACTCTCACCAGGGGAGGCTTCATATGCCCTGGCAGACCCATCATGACATGTCGGAGATTGACATTCTTCTAACCTGGGTTGACAGGCAGGAGGCTGGAAGAACACAGCAAGCCAGGCAACATTAGGAGTTAGAAAAGTCAACGTTTGGGTATAACCTGAGTCCCGAAGAATGGTTACATCCAAAATGATGACTTATCCACCTGATGCTAACTGGCTTTCTGTGTTCTCCCAGCCTCCTGCTTGTCTATTTTGGATTCCAGCATCTGCAGTTTGTTTGTCTCTAACTAATTCTTCTGGCCTGTGCATAGGCAACACAGCATGGAGCACAGAAACACCATATCCCACCCTCACTGCGTCCTGTATAAAATCCAGTACAAATAAGGAAGCGGGCAAGTACAGCTCAGTTTGAAATGCCATGCCTTGTCCAGAGTTACTGAGGCCAATTGGAACACATCAGTTGCTACCTTAATTAAGATCAGGACCATCCTTTATTGTGGAGTTAATGACTCAACACAAGTCTTCTCAGTTTCCTGTTGGACCTCTCCCGTGAAATATGTAGCCAATCTTTATTCTTTGCTTTACAAACTATCATGAAGTGTAACATTGTTTTTGTGTCGTTTTTCCTTTCACTCATTTTTTTTATAGTTGGACTTTTTTGTTTTTTTTTACCACCCGAAGTCTGCATTTCATCTGACCTACTCTAGTGGAAATTCAATGACCCAACACCAACAGCGATCCTACCTCATGTTAGAAGCTCAAACTTGTATTTATATATACCAAGTCCTTTACAACCTCAGGAGATTGTAGAGAGCTTTAGAGTCAAGGAAATACTTTTGAAGTATCACGATTGTAATGTAGGCGATATTGCAAGTAATAGCAAAATACTGCTGGAAATCTGAAACAAACACAGAAATGGCTGGAGAAACGCAACCAGCCTCACAGCATCTGTGGGAAGAGAAACAGAAAACCTTTCAGAAAATGGGTCATACCACACTCGAAACAGTAACTCTGTTTCGCTCTCCACAGACACTGCCAGACCTGCTGAGTTATTGAAGTTGCATAGGGTCAACACTCAAATCATGTACTGGAAGTTCACAGGAAATTAAATTAGATAGCTGCTTTTGTTCACTGGAGTGAAGGCAGTATGCCAACTTTGTGCCATCAGCTGATTTGAATAATTTCGACATTGAGCTAACATGAACTCTGCTGTTGATTGGCAGGGTCTTCAGTTGGAGCCAATATCACAAAAGCTTACTTGTGCAATCTGCATTGCCTAAATCTAGCTTTCCACACCTTTCTCCTTTGAAATACCTGACAATTTAGAACTTGGGGCCAATCAGTAGAAGAGGAGCAAGGCTCTTCAAAGCAGACTTCTTGAAAGACCGCAATTTCCCCCAAGACTTGATCGACGATGCTCTCCACCGCATCTCCTCCACTTCCCGCTCCTCCACCCTTGAGCCCCGCCCCTTCAATCGTCAACAGGACTGAACCCCACTGGTCCTCACCTACCATCCCACCAACCTCCATATACATCGTATCATCCGTCGTCATTTCCGCCACCTCCAAACGGACCCCACCACCAGGGATATATTTTCCTCCCCTCCTCTATCAGCGTTCCGAAAAGACCACTCCCTCCGTGATTCCCTCGTCAGGTCCACACCCCCCCACCAACCCAACCTCTACTCCCGGCACCTTCCCCTGCAACCGCAAGAAATGCAAAACTTGCGCCCAC
>NC_057718.1:6073987-6110079 GCF_004010195.1 Chiloscyllium plagiosum | reverse complement strand
AATTTTCTTCCTGACCTCTCCGCCCCCACCCCCACTCTGGCCTATCACCCTCACCTTGACCTCCTTCCATCTGTCGCATTTCCAACACCCCTTCCCCAAGTCCCTCCTCCCTACCTTTTATCTTAACCTGCTGGACACACTTTCCTCATTCCTGAAGAAGGGCTCATGCCTGAATCGTCGATTCTCCTGCTCCCTGTATGCTGCCTGACCTGCTGCACTTTTCCAGCAACACATTTTCAGCTCTGATCTCCAGCATCTGCAGTCCTCACCGTCTCCTCAGTGATGGTAAAGTCACATCATCATTTGATTTCAGACTCGCACACCAGCTCAGATGTTGTCCATAAATTTACAGGAGAGCACAGTGCAATCACTGGTCACAAGGGGCCTGCAGATAACAGGGGGTAGGAATATCAGACGGTGAGGATACATTCACTGCTGAGGATTCACACAAAACATGTCTCCCTAGACATGGTAGCGGTGTTCCTGAGAAACATTACCCGCCTCCCAATTCTTCCCTCTTCCCTTTTCCAGCTTGTTTTGCTCTGAGAGGACTTTGTTCATTCTTATAGTGTGTTCCAACGGGAATGTCAGCTACTGCACCTATGCCTGGCCATAACTATCTCATGCAGGTGTCTTGAAGTCAGCAAAAAGTATTTTTTAACTCATGCCACACGACTTCCTTTAGAATGTTGATGTTTGAAACACTTTTCAAAAGCATCAAACAGTGAGAGAACCACGGTAAGGAAAAAAGAATGACTAGCATTTACAGAATGGTTTTCTAATATTACTGGGATGTGACAGCCTGGTATGATCAGAAAGCCAGGTAATGTTAAGGGCATTCAGGCTGAAATCCCACCAGACCTAGAGGGAGAGGTGGCGGGAGGGTGGGATGCTCTTCGGAGGGTCAGTTCAGACATGATGGGCTGAACAACCTTTTTCAACACTATAGCGATTCTATAAAATTTGGGGGTCATCAGAAACGTAGATGACAGGCAACACAGTAGCCTATGGAACACACCCCCCCCTGCACTTATCCCTGACTTCCTTCTTCCCGTACAAAGAGACTTTGTTTAACACGTAAGATCTCCAAAAGACAAAACTATCCTAATAACAGTAATGCCAACTTATGTCACGGGCCTGCCAAAAAAGACACAAGAAAAGACTTACCTTCCAGCTCCTGGATCCCTTGAGGAGATAAGTTATGACTGGTCGCATTTAGGACCCAGCCTCTCATTGGCTGGGAAGTCAGTGTTGAGTGCAGTGATGGAGCAAGACCCTTAAGCTGATTGGTGGGCAATTGGGTGAGTTAAACTGACAATAGATTAAATAATTTAATAACAATGAGTGAATTCTGCCTTCAGTTAATGCTTCAGGTTGGTAACCTTTCAACAGGACTGGGAAACATGATAGACATCATCTGATTAACTATTTAAGTTTAGAAAATACCAAAGTAATCAGACTTCTGACCTGCCTTTTTGTGGGCTCCACAAAGTCCTGGAAAAAAATTGCAGTACAAACATTTTCTGGTTCAGCATAGTCCAGAATATTTATCAATGCCACATCCACTCTGTTTAAGAACAGATCTGTTGCTTTTAATGTTTTCCCCTTCCTCTGCTCACTCTATCCCAACACAAACTAACGTTATCCCATGGAATTATTGAGCTGCCTCTCTCATGGGACTTGGCTTCATGTCTTGCTTTAAGTCCATTCATTCCCTGGCCTTTCATTCATCGATCTTTGGCCCATGCCCAGTTCCCCAGTCAACAGCTTCCTTCATTTCACATTTTAAAAATAATGTGGCCAACAGTTTCACTTTCACTTACAGATTGGTAATATACAAAGGGGTGGAAATCTGAGTTAATGGGCTTAGAGATAGTGCACAGTATTTCCCAACTTAGCATTTAAAACAAGAGTCAGGCCCTGCCTGCTGTCATTGGTCAGCTTTGTGTTTTGGATATTTTACCATGTTAAATAAAGCTGAAAATGTGTTGCTGGAAAAGCGCAGCAGGTCAGGCAGCATCCAAGGAACAGGAGAATCGACGTTTCGGGCATAAGCCCATTCCTGAAGAAGGGCTTATGCCCGAAACGTCAATTCTCCTGTTCCCTGGATGCTGCCTGACCTGCTGCGCTTTTCCAGCAACACATTTTCAGCTCTGATCTCCAGCATCTGCAGTCCTCACTTTCTCCATGTTAAATAAAGACCCTGCCATTATTTTAGCAGCAATCTTGATCACACATATTTGATATTCCCCTGATGAAAACCTTGTATTTACTTTGTCTATTATGTGCTCCTGTGATTTACAAGAATTCATCGAGGTATTATGTTGAAAACCTCCAATTTCTTCTGTTATGTTTTCCTAATGATTTTCTTTTATGTTTTCTGGCAAATTACATGCTTTATTTCTTGTGACCTTAGTCAAGAAAGAAAATCTTGCATTTGCATGCATCTTTTATGCAATTTGTGTGTCCTAAAGCACTTTATAATGAAGTACTTATGCAATGAAATCACTGAAGTAATGCAGGACAGTGTAGCTTCCACCTGCTACAAAAAACAATGACATGATGACCAGATCATCTGTTTTCATGATAAGAACATAAGAACTAGGAGCAGGAGTAGGCCATCTGGCCCTTCGAGCCTGCTCTGCCATTCAATAAGATCATGGCTGATCTTTTCATAGACTCAGCTCCACTTATTCACCCTCTCACCATTGTCCTTAATTCCTTTACTGTTCAAAAATCCGTCTATCTTTGCCTTAAAAACATTCAATGAAGTCGCCTCAACTGCTTCACTGGGCAGGGAATTCCATAGATTCACAACCCTTTGGGTGAAGAACTTCCTCCTCATCTCAGTCCTAAATCCTACTTCCCGCTATTTTGAGGCTATGCCCTCTAGTTCTAGTTTCACCTGCCAGTGTAAACACCCAACCTGCTTCTCCCTTATCTATGCCCTGCATACTTTTAAATTTTCATGTGACGCTAATGAGGACTTAATATCAGCCTGGAAATAGGGCATAACAGACTTGCTATTCGTAAAAGTTGTGCAAAGAGATCTTTCACATCTCTCCAGGTGGGCAAATTTGGTTTGATGTTTTATCCAAAGGAAAGTGCTTTCACCAGTACAGAGCATATATAACACTGCATTGGAGTGTCACCCTCATTTTGGGAAGCTGGTCTGGGACTTAAATCCACAACTTTCCAGAACTAGATGCGAGAGTATCCTCAGTGAATCTAAACTGACACAATCACTTGGAAAAAGCAAAGAACTGTAAGATAATCTTAGGGACTGAATATCTTCTTCCATGTCATCTACCTACCCTGAACCTCAGGACCTGTCATCACATGGTCTGCTTTCAGCCGACTGATGGAGCTCGTTAGCAACTTTTCATTGTCTGTGGCTCATGATTATGCATCCCTTTATCGCACACACACACACACACCATCTTCTAGTTACACTCGGTCTGTAAAGGAATTATTGGCCTGAAACATTTATTTTGCTTTCTGCCCACTGATGCTACCAGACCTGCTGACTTTCTACAATAATTTAGCAATTCCTTCTGAATATCCTGAGTTTTTTTTTAATACCATTCCTTTTGAACATCACTAAAAGCCATTCACCTGCCTTCTCCATCTCATTTACACAGTAGGTTGACCCCACATGACACACAAGGATTATAACCATATGTTGATTCCTCAACCAAAACCACTGAACCTTCCAGTCTTAGGATTGGCACAGTGGCTCAGTGGTTAGCGCTGCTGCCTTACAGCGTGAGGGACCCAGGTTAAATTTCACAATCAGTTGATTGTGTGGAGTTTGCACATTCTCCTGTGTCCTTGTGGGTTTCCTCTGGGTTCTCCAGTTTCCTCCCAAAGTCCAAAGATGTTCAGGTTAGGTGGGTTAGCTGTGGGAAATGCAGGGATAGGGTAGGGGTGTGAGTCTGGGTGGGATGCTGTTTGGAGGGACAGTGTGGACTTGTTGGGTTGAATGGCCTGCTTCCACATAGTAGGGATTCTATGATTCTGCAGCCCTTTCTTAAAAATTGCCAGGGAAGACTCAAGAGGCCTGGTGGAAAGAATCAATAAGCAATTAACACCCAAATTGCCAGAGATGGCCGAAACTGAGATTACTTCATTAAGCTGAATGGCAAATTGGAAATGGTTCTGCAGAAAGAAGAGTTTAAGCCAAGATTTCCCAAAAGCAGTGTTCAGGAGGCTGAGTGAGGGTCTTGAGCTGAAATATTAGGGACCCATGCTCTGAGGGAGCAATGGCTTGGTGGCGTACAGGGAATGGGATGAGGAAAAGGCATTGAAGTGTTTGATTGGCCATGACTCTTGTTTATATTAGAATGGTGAGGTGTTTAAAATGATACAAACATTGACATTTTGCACTGAAATCAGGAAATATTCTTCCTCACAAATAGTAATATAAATCTTGAACTCTGGTCTGTTCTTCTGGAAAGCTCTTGAGTCAGAGGAAGAGAGATTTTGAGGCCCCAAATGATATAAGAACCGACGTCTTTATGAATACAAAGAGTAATCTAGAAGCAGCAGGACTAATTTATTGGATATAAAGCAAATGCCTTCTTTTGGCATTGAAACAACCCCCTTTCATTCCTGTTTTGTAAATCAAAGAGAGAAATATTAACATATGACACTTATCAAATGATTGTTTTTGGAATCTAAGTGGATGGAATATTTCTAGCTGGAAGCCTTCATTCTGAGGGCATGTTAATGTGAAGTGAGCAGAGCATGTGTGTCATGCTGTACGCCAGTCTTCGGGAAAAAGCAGAATATTAATGGTGTATTCTCTGGCTGTGCTTAAAGGCAAGTTTGTTAATTTCAAATTATCTGTAAATTTGGCTCACAGTGTGCACTTGGCAAACACTATGTAGAAAGAAAAATATCTGAATGAGTTAATGTTTTGCAAGGCTCGACTGGGTGAATGACAGAGTGGAGCAAATTGCTATGAACTTGGATCTTCTCGAATGATAGACCTTGAAACAAGGACGCGCAAAGCAGATTTGTGGAAGGGGAAGTTTAAGACTAGAAGTGAGAGGAGAAAGATTTAAAAAGGACAGGAGTGATTAGTGTGTGGAATGAACATCCAGAAGGAGTGGTGGATGCAGGTACAGTTAGAATATTTGTAAAGATATTTGAATAAACACATGGATTAGGAAAGGTTTGGAGAGATATGGGCCAAGGGGGATGAGTTTAGTTTGGGAACGTGGTCAGCATGGGCTGGTTGGACCGAAGGGTCAGTTTCTGAGTTGTGTTACAGCGTGGTTATGACCTCATTGAGGAAAACATATCAGGTCTTTTTGTCCTGCGTTGATGGTATGTCTATTGCAACTGCCTCAGCAATTCTTTGTCTATGAAAATGAATGTGAAACAATGTGCTGTCTACCTGTGGATTTCCATCCCTAGCTGAACCCAAGTTGTACTCCAAATTGTGGCCTGTCCATACTCTTGGAGGAATAATTCTGTTCATTCTGAATCAGTTCAGATCGACACATTTTTAATCAGTAAGGGATGTTATGGGGGAAAGACATGAAAGTGACGCTGAGGACTATCAGATCAGCAATGATCTCATTGAATGACAGAGCAGACTTAGAGTCATAGAGATGTGCAGCATGGAAACAGACCTTTCTGTCCAACTCGTTGATGCCGACCAGATATCCTAACCTAATCTAGTCCCATTTGCCAGTATTTGGCCCATATCCCTCCAAACCCTTCATATTCATGTGCCCATCCAGGTGCCTTTTGCATGTTGTAATTGTACCAGCCTATACCACTCTTTCTGACAGCTCATTCCACACGTACACCATCCTTTGTGTGAAAAGTTGCCCTTTAGGTCCCTTTTTTATATTTCCCCTCTCACCCTAAACCGATGCCTCTGGACACCCCCACCCCAGTGAAAATACTTTGTCTATTTACCCTATCCATGCTCTTCATGATTTTATAAACCGCTATAAGGTCACCCCTCAGCCTCTGACGCTCCAGGGAAAACAGCCCCAGCCTATTCAACCTCTCCCTATAGCTCAAATCCTCCAATCCTGGCAATCTTGTAAATCCTTTCTGAATCCTGTCAAGTTTCACAACATCCTTCCGATAGGAAGAAGACCAAAATTGCATGCAATATTTTGAAAGTGGCCTCACCAATACCCAATACAGCTGCAACATGACCTCCCAACTCCTATACTCAATTTTCTGACCAATAAAGGAAAACATACCAAATGCCTTCTTCACTATCCTATCAACCTGCAACTCTATTTTCAAGGAACTATGAACCTGCACTCCAAGGTCTCTTTGTTAGCAATACTCCCTAGGACCTTATCATTAAGTGGATAAGTCTGCTCTGATTTTCTTTTCCAAAATGCAGCGCCTTGCATTTATCTGAATTAAACTCCATCTGCCACTCCTCAACCCATTGGTTCATCTGATCAAGATCCCATTGTAATCCAAGGTAACCTTCTTTGCTGTCCACTACACCTCCAATTTTGGTGTCATCTGCAAACCTACTAATTTAACCTCCTGTGTTCACAGCCAAATCATTTACATAAATGACAAGAAGTAGTGGACCCAGCACCGATCCTTATGGCACTCTACTGATCACAGGCCTTCAGTCTGAAAAGCAACCCTCTACCATCACCCTCTGTTTTCTACCTTTGAGCCTGTTCTCCTGGTTCTCTCTGTATTCATGAGATCCAATCTTGCTAACCAGTCTCCCATGGGGAACCTAGTCAAATGCCTTACTGAAGTCCATATAGAGGCTTTACCTTCATCAATCCTCTTATTACTTCTTCAAAAAACTCACTCAAGTTCGTGAGACATGATATCCCACACATGTTGACTATCCATAATAAGTCCTCGCCTTTCTGAATACATATAATTCCCGTCCCTCAGTATTCCCTCCAACAACTTGCCCACCACCAATGTCAGACTTGCTGGTCTATAGTTCCCTGGCTTTTTGTTACACCTTTCTTAAATAGTGGCACCACGTCAGCCAACCTTCAGTCTTCCGGCACCTCATCTGTGACTATCAACTTGATGGGCTGAATGGCCTACTTCTGCTCTGGCACCTTGTGGTCTTTTTAATTATCTGGCAATATTTGATGGAGTCGTAACTTCTTTAGATCCCCCTTTAACTTTCAATGCCAGAAGGCCAAGACACAATCTTGTACTTTTCTTCAAAAGCACTCGTGGCAATTTTATCTTGGTTCTAAATCTCATTTGTTCCACACTTACTGAACCAAATAAAAAGTTGTAATTCATCCGGCTGGAGTGAAGGGAAAGTGGACGTGGAAAATCCTAAAGAGAAAAAAGGAAGAAAAAGTGTAGATTTTCAGAGTCTGCTGGGCTTCATCGCTTTTAATTACATCATCAGAGTCAGTCGGAGACAGATTCCATACTTTCTTTTCTCTTTCATAACTTGAAACTTGAGTAAATAGAGCCCTGTAAAAGGAAAATATTGATGCGGTTTCCATTTTCTTTTGACTGAAACTTGGCGACGCTTTCAAAATAAGTGGGATATGCAACATAGTTGTTGTGTTTATATTCTGCTCACGTTCCCAAGGAGAACTGAGATCATTTTGAAGTGCGGTTGTGTTAATAATGGGATGCCATTGGGATAGTGAGCCACTGAGTTTTTGTGCAGTCTTTGTGGTGATAAGGCAGTGTTAGTTCACACTAACTAGTGTTAGTGCGGCTACATTCCAGAACCAAGCCGACTCCCAGCCATTCCATGGTTATAAGTTTAAGACAGACAACGTCGTATCCCCCTTCACATAATGGCAGATCAACAGCTGGGATGGGTTACCCAAAAAGGCTACTCAAGGTCAGATTCTTGGAATAGTTTGACAACGTGCTGAAAAGGCCTTTGGGTTGATGGATAGCCATCTGATTTGGGGAAATGGAGATTGGGATTTCTCTATCTCAACTTAGCTTGCAGTTGGATAGGTTTGATTTCTGCGGTCTAGTGGTGAATATTTTCATCAATCTGTGAGTTATTTTGAACAATATTAAGTTACAGAGTTTTTTCCTTTTAGCTTCATCTTCCCAACTGGGAACCTCATCTATCGAGTTGCATGTCTGTTGCCTCTGTAGTATAAAAGATAAGAATGTTTGCAAAGCATGGATCCAATAATGGTTCTCATTGAAGAACAACAGAATGCCAGGAGCTAATTCAAAGCAAATGGAGTTAAGTGAATAGTTTCAGAAAGGGATATATTATTGTATAACACCTGACAATATCCATATTCACTACATGCTTAACACCTGGCTCCTGTTTAACTGTGTGTCCACAATGATTCATTGAGACCTCTCCTTTTTTTGAGTTAGAGGGTTATAGGTTCAGGTTCCAATCCAGAGACTGACTGAGATAATCTAATGCTTTCAATGCAGCACAGAGACAGCACTTTCGGAGATACCGATTTCTGGCTATATCATTAAACCAAGGCACTGACTTGCTTACTGAGAATATATCATAAGGTCTGACCTCTGTTTGAAGAAGAAGGGATCTGTTTTTTTCCTGGATTCTAATAATGATCCATTAACCAAACTTAAAGCAAGTGAAACAAAAAGAAATGTAGATACTGACAAAACAAACCACAAAGTGCTGGAGAAACTCAACAGGTCTGGCACCATCTGTGGAGAGAATGCAAAGTACGCATTTTGAGTCCAATGGTTCTGAAGAAGAGTCATTGGATTTGAAACCTTAACTCTGTTTCTCTCTTTGCAGATGCTCCCAGACCTGCTGAGTCTCACCTAAACTAAGTGGTCAGTTATTATTTCTGCACTGTGAGTGGGTTCTTGATATGACAAATTGCCTGCTAAGTGTTCTTATAGTGGAAAGTAATGTCTAGGGCAATGCAGGAAGCTGATTATAACGTGTTTGGGGCATTCTGGGATTTTGAAAGCATCATAGAGTCATGGAGATGTACAGCATGGAAACATGAGACCCTAGGGTCCAACTTGTTCATACTAACCGAATATCTTAAATTAAGCTAGTCCCACTTGCCAGCATTTGTTCCATAATTCCATATCCTTTCCTATTCATATGCCCATCCAGAAACTTTTTAAATTTTGTAATTGTACCGGCCTCCACTACTTCCTCTGGCAGTTCATTCCATCCACCCTCTGCATGAAAAGGTTGCCCCTTAGGTCCCTCTTAAATCATTCCCTTCTCACCTTAAACCTATGCCCTCTAGTTTTAGACTCCTCTGCCCTGGGGAAAAGACCTTGAATAGTCACGCTATCCATGGCCCTCATGATTTATATAAACTTCTATAAGGTCACCCCTCATCCGCCGCCGCTTCAGGGAAAATAGCTGGATGCTATATAGATGGAAAGTTAGCGACTTTTGAAATGCAAAGTTCTTTTAAGTTCACTACACACTTGGACGAGAAGCTCACTTTTCTTTGACCAGCTTATTTCCTTCAGGGAGCTGTGCGTCTTGAGAAACAGAATGAAGAAGATTGAGGGTGACATCTAAGACAGTAAATATTTATCAAGCCATGGAAGCTGTGGTAGTTGCCATGAGTTTTGTAATAAGTAAGGGTGAACTCATCCTGTCTGTGGTGAATTAAAGTTCATAATGCATCCCTTGCTTTGGTGGTAACCTTATATTTTGGATAATGACCGTGAATTAAAACAGGATTTAGCAAATTTGCTGAATGCGCAAATGAGCCAAACATGGGCATGCTGACCTAAACAAGCAAAGCCACAATTATTATGGTCTTGTCAGGATGTGCAGCATGCAATCCTTCAAGAAGGGCTACACACACTGAATCTTTCTGCTGTGCAATTGAAAAAAAAGCAGTATCTTACTTGAGTTGGCTGCTTATTTCAGCACAGTTTGTCTCAGCACAGTAATAAGAGGGCTGAGGGAAAGGGCAATAGAGTGCTGCTTTGCAAGAATTTAAGAGAAACTTAATATCTGCATTGGTGGACCAGTGTCTGCTCTATCTTCAGTG
This sequence comes from Chiloscyllium plagiosum, assembly GCF_004010195.1. Taxonomy (NCBI): domain Eukaryota; kingdom Metazoa; phylum Chordata; class Chondrichthyes; order Orectolobiformes; family Hemiscylliidae; genus Chiloscyllium; species Chiloscyllium plagiosum. The sequence goes on along the minus strand of NC_057718.1, from coordinate 6,100,111 downwards.
GAACTGTGCCAGTTGGCTGCAGATCTGGATTGTTCCTACATTTCCTTGGTTGAGTAGGTCGACAGAATCCTTAGTACTGCCTCTGTTCCTGTTTCTGGTACAGGGGCCATTGTATCCGCAATTTATGGACTTTGACCAAGTGGGACTAGGTCAGATTTGGATATCTGGAAGGCACAGATGAGTTGCACCAAAGGGTGTGTTTCCCTGCTGTATGGCATGACTCTATGGCTCTCATGTTCTGGGCACCCAATTTTAAATCCTGTCACAAAGAATGTGGAATTTGAATTCAATAAAAATCTGGAATTAAGTGTATAATGATGACCAGGAATCCATTGCTGATTATCAGGAAAACCTACGTGGTTCATTAATGGAAGGAAACTGCCATTGTTACCTAGTCTGGCCGACATCTGACACCAGACCCACAGCAATGTGGTTGACACTTAACCGACCCTTAACAATCAGTGATGGACAGCAATGCCCTCATCCTATGAATGAATAAAACAAATCACAGTCCATATCAGAGGGTGGGCATTACTAAATTAACTCTATTTACAATATGATTATTGAAAGAAGAGTAGGTTTACTGGTGTTATTCTGTGTAATGACTTTTACATCACTGCCCATGTACTGGTATTAGAATCACAGAGTCATAGCGATGTACAGCACAGAAACAGACCCTTCAGTCCAACTCGTCAATGCCAACTTAATCTTGTCCCATTTGCCAGCACATGGCCCATGTCCCTCTAAACCCTTCCTATTCATATACCCATCAAGATGCCTTTTAAATAATGCAGTTGTACCAGCCTCCACTACTTCCTCTGGCAGCTCATTCCATACACGCACCATCTTCTGTGTGAAAAAGTTGCCCCTTAGGTCTCTTTTATATCTTTCTCCTCTCAACCTAAAGCCACGCCCTCTAGTTCTAGAGATATATATAGCATGGAAACAGACCCTTCGGTCCTACCCATCCATGCTGACCAGATATTCCAACCCAATTTGGTCCCACCTGCCAGCACCCGGCCCATATCCCTCCAAACGCTTTCTATTCATATACCCATCCAAATGCCACTTAAATGTTGCAATTGTACCAGCCTCTACCACTTCCTCTGGCAGCTCATTCCATACACATACCACCCTCTGCGTGAAAAAGTTGCCCTTTAGGTCTCTTTTATATCTTTCCCCTCTCACCCTAAACCTATGCCCTATAGTTCTGGACACCCCGACCCCAGGAAAAAGACTTTGCCTATCTACCCTATCCATGCCCCTCATAATTTTGTAAACCTCTATAAGGTCACGCCTCATCCTCCAACGCTCCAGGGAAAACAGCCCCAGCCTGTTCCAAAGTGTATCTATTTGTTTGGAATGGGTCTTCCTCAAAAGAAATAACATTTCAGCTTTCTCCTTAAAAACTCAAAATGTTTCTGTGGTATGTCCATTAAGAACACGTACCTTCAGATTCATAACTCATGTCTTTGAGTTTTGTATAATCTTGTTGAGTGTAAACAGCTGGTCTCAGAGTAGCAGATAGTCACTGTGATGCAGAATTCTTGCACTTCGTCAATGTCAATTATAGTAGCTGGACTTGGAACAGAGTCAACATCTCCTACCCTCTGAGCCTGTAGGGAAACTATTGAGAGAGGAATCGCTGAAAATAACCAAATGGTGGAATTTATCATTTTTAGATACTTCCCGGTATATCTCCTTTCCTTGTGAAAGCAGTAACTCTGACAGAGGTTCAGTTTCATGGACACAACAGCTGCTCCCGGGATTTCATCCAAGTGGCCATTTGTCATCTCTCAACAGGGATTGTTAGTGTTATCCGAGGCTATGTTAAACTTGGAGAGTTTACAGCCAAGACCATTCCTGATTTCGTCTGTTACTAGAAGGGTGTCCTTATGCCATGATCAGAAATGGGGAATGTGGCTGATTTACTCTATAATCTTCCTTTTCCCCCGCTTTGGGCACTGACACAGATTGTAATGCTATTCTTAGCAATTTGACTGGAATCACTTAACTTGATGTAAGTTCACCATCCCTTGGCACTACTCTATAGGAGGAATCCTGATAAGTTTTTTTGTTTAATGTTTCCCTCCAATCCGATGCACTGAGCTAATGAGAGGACTTTATTGCATTCAGCTGAAATAGGATAGACCTGCAACTGGATCTTCAGTATATATGTACATATACTATAGATGCACCTTCCAGCTTGAAAATGAACCTTCCAGCTCAGCAAGCAAACCTACGTCCACAAACAGGCTAGTGTGGTTCAAATTGGCAATTCACCATCACCTTCTCAAGTTCAATTAGTTATGGGTATTGCCTAGGTTACATACAAAGAGCTTATACCCAAAACGTCGATTCTCTTCCTCCTTGGATGCTGCCTGACCTGCTGTGCTTTTCCAGGATCACACTCTTGACACATATATCTCATAAGTACAGAAGTTACTGGAAAAGCTCAGCAGGTCTGGCAGCATCTGTGAAGAGAAATCAGAATTATCGTTTCGGGTCCAATGAACCTTCTTCAGAACTGATGGTAGCTCTGTCCATTTCTGATTTACTGCACCCACAGTTCTTTCAGTTTTTATGTCTCATAAGTAGCCAGACTAATTCCGGGAATATCATGATTGACGTACAAGGACAGATTGGATCAGTTCACTGGAGTTTAGAAGAATGAGGAGATATCTCATAGACATCTCATAAAATTCTAACATGACCAGACAAGGTAAACACAGGAAGGGTGTTCCCTACAACCAGGGAGTCCAGAACCAGGGGTCACAGTCTAACAATATAGGGTGAAACATTTAAAACTGAGATGAAGAGAAATTCATTCATTCAGAGGGTGGGAGTCTGTGGAATTTTCTGCCACAGAGAAAAGTTGAGGCCAAAACATTGAACATTTTCAAGAAGGAGTTAGATATATTTCTGAAGGCTAAAGGGATCAAAGGCTGTGGGGAGAAGCAGAAAGAGGATACTGAGTTGAATAATCAGCCATGATCATATTGAATGGTGCATGAGGCTCGAAGGGCCAAGTCCAAGAGTTTATAGAAATCCTACAGTGTGGAAACAGGCCATTCAGCCCAACAAGTCCACCCCATTCTCCAAAGAACATCCCACCCAGACTCACCCCATCCCTGAAGCCCCCCCACGACAGCTAATCCACCCTAACCTGCACATCCCCGGTAACTATGGGCAATTGAACATGGCCAATCCACCCTAACCTGCACATCTTTGGATTATGGGAGGAAACTGGAGCATCCGAAGGAAACCCAGGCAGACTGGGGGATAATGTGCAAACTCCACGCAGACAGTCGCCCAAGGCCGGAATTGAACCCAGGTCCCTGGTGCTGTGAGGCAGCAGTGCTAACCATTGAGCCACAGTGCCACCCCAAGTACCTACTCTTGCCCCTCTTTCTATATAAAACAAATTTGAATAAGTATCTTGGCAGCAATGCCAGTTTCTGTTTTTCGTTTAGCCCTCATTGGTTTAGATCTATGAAGCTTTGCATTTACCCAACAAGCCTTCAATGGTGTACATCATGAGAGATTTGTTTGAAGAATGGTTGATAATTTCACTAATTGCATTCCACAGCCTTCCATGTAACCAATGCAAAAAGCTCCACGGGGAAATAAGAGTTGTAGTGGTAAACGTGATAAATGTTTTCTTTAGGGATTGCAGACACAGTGGCTTTATGCTTGAAGAGTTATGATGTTTTTGGAATCACTTCTAACTCTCATTGATGCAAATCTGCAAACATATGTGGAAGGGCTGGTGGAAAAATATTCAGTTGCAGTTATGAAAATAGAGGGTTCCGGGCTCCTGCCCCAGACCAAAGCCATTAGTCCACTTCTATTTTCATAATACAGTTCAGCACAAGAGTTTTCCAGTCATGATAGTGCGTTTCACCACCTCAAGGTTTCATAAAGGATGTTAGAATCAATTTAGTATTTTTGAAGTAATGTCATAACGTAGGAAACAAAAGAAACCAGTTTTCAAACTGACACTCCTGACTTGTGGGTTGAGGGAGGTGGAGCAGTGTTTGAGATGTAGCAGGTGAACATGTTAATTTAACAAGTAATTAAGGTCAGAAGGGAACCAATTGATGGTTGTTAAATGGTTTATTGTTGTTCAGCTGTCTAGGCTCTTTTGTGTGCAGTCGTAGTGTCCCTATGTTTGGACTAGGAGTCTCAGGTTCAAATCTTACTTATTCCAGAGGTGTGTCATAACATGCCTGGGCAAGTTGATTAAAAAGAAATCGTCTAGATGGCTAAGGATTTTTTGATGCAGTGATAGTGTCCTTACCTCTGACCCAGGAGGCCCAGTTTCAAGTCCTAACTGCTCCAGTGTAATAACATCTCTCTACAGGCTGATTAGAAAGTATTTTGTCTAGATATCTAGGGGCTCTTGAGGCACAGTGGTATTGTCCAGACCTCAGAGCTGGAAATCTTGGGTTCACATCCTACCTGTTTCAGAGGTGTGTTATGTCTGAACTGGTTGAGCAGGGGATTTTTGTGATGCAGATGTAGTGTCCCTCCCTCTGAGCCAAGAGGCCTAGGGCTCAAGTCCCATGTGCTCTAGAGGTGTTTAATAACATCTCGTTACAGGTTGAGTAGAACATATCCAAAGGGAGAAGAACTGGAAGAGAGTACTGTTAGTTTGGAGCAGTCATAGAGTCATAGAGATGTACAGCACAGAAACAGAACCTTCAATCCAACTCGTCCATGCTGACCAGATATCCCTTGTCCTATTTGCCAGCACATGGCCCATATCCCTCCAAACCCTTCCTATTCGTATACCCATCCAGATGCCTTTTAAATAATGCAATTGTACCAGCCTCTACCACAACCTCTAGCAGCTCATTCCATACACGCACCACCCTCTGCGTGAAAGTGTTGCCCCTTAGGTCTCTTTTATATCTTTCTCCTCTCATCCTTAACCTATGCCCTCTAGTTCTAGACTCCCTCACAAAAGACTTTGTCCGTTTATCCTATCCAAACTCTGCCCTTTAGTTTCTGCCTGGCCAACTTGCTTGGGTTCCATTAACAAACCACTCAAGACAGAGAACAAAGACTCTGGCGATTAGTTGTAGCCCGAGCTATGAGAAAGCTCTTCTGATTCTGAAAGCTATGTGTAGAAATGCCATTCTAAAGCCTTTGTCACGTAGCCCACCAGGCTGATACTGTAACGTAGTGTCATGGAATTGGTAATGCACAATAAAAGATGTTAAGCAGAAGTTTGCCTGCCCCCCCACCAATGGGAATGAAGGATGTTCCCTCTCTATGCTCTATTATTGGGGAATTTTATAGAAAGAGGGATCAGATTCAGGGAGCCTATTCGAAAGGTAGTGTGCAGACGTTAGGGCCCGATTAAGGGCCATTTTGGCACTATTTTGGTATTTTGCCGATGAAAGATCACCTCCTTACCTCATAGGGAGGGTGCCAGATAAATGGAGGCAGCTTTCTAGTGACGGAGAGAGGGACGTTATATCAAAAAGGGGGTTGGTAGTAGATGAGGCAGCAGCCACAGCTCCATCAGTGTCCCGGAAGGACCACCAGGACCTATCATTTCAGACATTTCCTCTCCTCCTGTAGGCCCCTGGCTTCCCACAGTGGTGGCCCAGGCTCGGCTTTTCCAACTGGGCTAGCAGGTCTGTGAATGGGCTGCAGCCCCTGGACCAGATGGCAGCACTGGTCCCAGTCACCCAGACAGCTGGCACGTTAATGTTGAGTGGAAGGCTCACCATCCGCGCATGTGACAGTGACACATATTTCCAGCTAACTGGGCCAGTCCCCCAACCAGTACAATTCAGCCCAGTGTTTTTCAGCTGTACTTAAAACCTAGAGATAAGCTAGAGGGATATGTAGATTTTCTTTTGAAGAAGAATAATGAATTATCTTGGTTTTTTAGGCAATATCTCTTTCTCGAAAATCCCAAGAAGAGGTTTAGGATGAAAATTGGCTTTGGCAGGGTCCACAAAACAGCCAATAGAAAAATCACCTGTATAGTAAACACTTGGCCTGATTTCTCTCCTATTGGTGCAAATGACAAAGTAACTTATTTGGCTGTGAAATGCTTTGGGAATTTGTCCTCTTTTGAATAATATAATGAAATAGACAGCTTTTAGTCTCAAAACTCAGTCGAGTGATTCCTTGAAGTCGAATAAGTATTTTTTTTAACTCTGCAACATTCTCTTAAACAACATCAAAGAACTCTGAGGAAACTTGGATTATGTATAATAAAGCAAGGGTTAGTGATCCTGACACCTGAGAATTGAGTGAATTTCAGTTCCATTTGGACACTGATGTGAGCACTCAGGGATCTAGTGGAATATAGGAACTGCTGCAGTTCTGAAACTTTTGACTTGTTTTTAAGAAAAACTTTAATCAATAGAAAGGATATTAAGCTGGACAGAGCTCAGAAGAGATTTGCCTGGATGTTGCTGGGTATGGAAGGTTTGAGTTATAAAGAAAGGCTGGATAGGCTGGAACTTTTTTCACTGGAGTGTATGAGGTTGAGAGGTGACCTGGTAGAAGTTTATAAAATAATGTGAGGTATAAATAAAGTTAATGGTAGTTGTCTTTTCACTAGAATGGGGAATTTCAAGATGAGGGGGTACAATTTTAAGGTGAAAGGCAAAAGATTTAAAATAGACAAATTGAGGGGCAACTTTTTATACAGAGGGCGGTTTGCGTGTGGAATGAACTTCCTGAGGAAGTAGTGGACGTGGGTACGTGGCAATGTTTAAAAGACATTTGGATGAGTACGTGAGTAGGGTGGGTTTGGAGGGATGTGGGCCAGGAGCAGACAGGTGGGACTAGTTTCGTTTGGGATAATGGTTGATGAGGACTGGTTGGACGGAAGGGTCTGTTTCTGCGCTCTATGACTTAATGAGACCTAGCACAGCAAGTACATTGTTGAACCAAAGTTAAGCAAAGGATTGTTTTCGTACTGGCACTGTAGATGAACGGCTCAACAGCTGTAAAATGTTTATCAGATCTGTGTGACATGAACCTTGCTAAAATCAGCCAAGACTGTGAAGTTTAACTAAGCAAAAATAAACACGCAGAAAACATGATGGGATTGCACTGACCTGGAGATTGACTGGGGAGAGGGCAGTTAAAAATAAAACAGACTGAAAAATTACAATCAAGATCATTTTAAAGGCGGGTATCAGTCAAAGATAAGTGTCGGATTTGAAAGATGGGTGCTGAATCCTTACATAAGCAAGATCAATCCTTGTGGATTGTTTTTCTGGTTCTAAGTAAAACTTTTTTATGTGCATAGTCCCAAAAGTTAAAGTCTCCTTTCATGTCTGTACTGGAGCCACAAGAAATGACACAACCCTGAGTCCCAGAGGTCAACATCACAGCCAGGCTTAGATTTGAACGTTGATTAAAAGGCTCCAAGCCAGACAAACTTGAGTAATCATCCTCTTTAAAAGGGAAGGAAAGTGTAACAAAAGCACTTTCTATAATACTCACTTCATTTTATTTTAAAAAAACAGTAGATGTAATTTAGAAACTATGCTGGATTCTGCCATTATTCTCATCCAAACAGAGACTGACATTTGCATTTCCATGTCTCCATCAGTTATTTTGATGAAACATATTCATTGACATGTCATCAAGTGTTGAATGCGGTCTTTGTCAGGTTTTGAATCTGAGCCTGTACAAGCTAGTTATGACCTCCCTTCACATTCTGATCAGGTTTCAAGCCTTTCAACAATATTTATCAAGATCAAGAGTGACATGTGCTTTGACTATGATTGTGGTAAATATCTCTTCCTTATCCCATCAATGATACATTTGGTTTCTCACCGTAACACACGCGGCCTTTTCCACCCCTTCTTATGCTTGATGTCCAATCTTTGCTTCCTTCTATCACATGGAATGCCTTGCTGTTTCCTGTAAATCAAAAGTGCTGTGGAAGTGCACTCTGTCTGACCTTCCATGTGGTGTAATCCAATGGAATGATTTAAAACCCTTTGCTTTTAAATCATTCAGTTTTCTGTTCTCTTCCATTCAGTCTGTTCCATATTGAAATTACCTTCTCGATTCCTCTTTCTAACTCTACTTCATCAGCATTTTTAGAACCTTGATGCATAGCCTTATTGTCTTAAAATTAAAGCATTTCTGATTGACCTCACATTTTTGGACACAATGAAAACCTATCTCTTTCAATTCTGCAAAGGCCAGGTTCTTTTACGTTGGTTGCAAGGCTGACAAGAGACCTCTTTTCTTTGCTGATATTCCTTCTTATTCTATCAACATCTTACTATCATCAAAACAATCTCATTAACTCCTTTTCTGAGATAAAATTTCCCATGTCCCTTCCACTGCCAGATGCGTCACGAAACTTAGATTTTCTTATCAAGAAAAGAAAATTGTTCTTTTTCCTTGAATGATACCTATGATTTGAGACTGTCCAAGATTTGCACAATGTCCTTATGAATGGTTGACTATTTTTTGCTGCAGTCCTGGATATACTGCAAGATAAAATTACCATTGAGATGATCTTCAACTCCAACTTGTCACCATCCATCCCAACCATTTATCATAAGAACAGGAGTAGGCAATTTTACCCATAAAGCCTATTCTACTTTTTAATGTGATCATTGTTTATCATTGCATAAAATCCATTGATGTATGTGCTTTCCCTCATAGCCTTAATATCTTTACCTCATACAAATTCTTGATCTCAGTCTTGGGAAATATAATTTGACTCATCAATCATAGTCTTTTGGAGAGAGTTCCAGATTTTCACAACCTCCGTTGGATCAAAGCGTGCTTTTCACTCTTGATTTTTGTGATTGAGTCCCATTTATTCTGGATGCCCTCACCAGAGGAAATGAGTTTTCATTTACTTAATAGATAAAAGCCCCTTGTAATTTAATAAATCTGAACTACCCACCCCCTCCACCCCCACTTACTGATTTCTGAAATTATGGGAGTACAACCCAATGGTTATGTAACCTTAGAATTTTATTCCTGAACCCTGATATCACTTTCGTTCAAAGTTTATGAGAAGATTTGTAGTTCGGGTGCTCATTGTTGTGGTTCTGTTCGCTGAGCTGGGAATTTGTGTTGCAGACGTTTTGTCCCCTGTCTAGGTGACATCCTAAGTGCTTGGGACCATCCTGTGAAGCGCTTCTGTGATCACTTTTGTGAAATTGTGTAATGTACTCTTAGAGAACACTACCTATTTCATGGGGTGAAATGTAATTCATCATACAGTTTCCTGATTCATTCATCAAATGCTCAGAACTAGCTGTGGAACTCATCATCTCCATCAGCTGTTTCACCTTTTTCCGTCTTGAGCTTTGAAAAGTTTGGTTCATCCAGGTTTGTCTTTCATAAGACTTGCTGGTATTTCAATCGATGCAACCAGAAAGAACATCTATTTCTTATGCTATGTGTAAAAATAAGTGATCGGTCCTCAATAAAATTAAACAGGAAGTGCTGGAGAAACTCAGCAATTCTGGTAACTTCTATGAAGAGAGAAACAAAGTTAACATTTTGAGTCTAATCTGACTCATCTTGGAAATGATGTATCGATACAGTCTTGTGTAGAAAGCTACCTCCATCATGCCTTCATCCTTCAATGTTTCTACACATAACATTTTCTAAAACAAATATTTATCATAAAATATATTCTAGGCTTCTTCTGCAAAATTAAAATTTGTTGCAGCATTACAGACATTTTACATTTAATATAGCTTGGGGGACTTTGACAGATTGCATTAAAAATGAATTTATTTCAAGTTTTGTGAACATACCTGAAGTGGTTTGTTCAAAAGAGGTAATTGGAAGTTCTTAGATTAGATTACTTACAGTGTGGAAACAGGCCCTTCGGCCCAACAAGTCCACACCGACCCGCCAAAGCACAACCCACCCATACCCCTACATTTACCCCTGCATCTAACACTACAGGCAATTTAGCGTGGCCAATTCAGCTGACCTGCACATCTTTGGACTGTGGGAGGAAACCGGAGCACCCGGAGGAAACCCACGCAGACACGGGGAGAATGTGCAAACTCCACACAGTCAGTCGCCTGAGGCGGGAATTGAACCCGGGTCTCTGGCGCTGTGAGGCAGCAGTGCTAATCACTGTGCCACCGTGCTGCCCACCGTTCTGTCGGGACATTAGAGAACTTTTGAAACAAGGCTTCCTAAAAATCACCGGGTGGCACGGTAGCTCAGTGCTTAGTATTACTGCCTCACAGCACCAGGGTCCCATGTTTGATTCCAGCCTTGGGCGACTGTCTGTGTGGAGTTTGCACGTTCTCCCCGTGTCTGCGTGGGTTTCCTCCGGGTGCTCCGGTTTCCTCCCACAGTCCAAAGATGTGCAGGTCAGGTCAATTGGCCATGCTAAATTGCCCATAGTGTTAGGTGCATTAGTCAGAGGGAAATGGGTCTGGGTGGGTTACTCTTCGAAGGGTCGGTGTGGACTTGTTGGGCTGAAGGGCTTGTTTCCAGACGAGGGAATCAAATGACTGGTAATAACTGTGTTCTTTTCCATAGACCTTACTCAGACTGCTTTTGAATACTAATTGGCTTGGAGAAGTTCTTGTTTTATCTGGTATTGATGGACGAAAGCCTGCTAAGAACAAGCTGAGCTAGATAGAAGCTAGTTAAGGACAAACTGAGTTGGTAGAAAGCTTACTATGAACAAGCTGCCCAGCTCATTATCTCTCCTTTCTTTAAAGAAACCTTATATGTCAGTTCAGGGTGAAATTTAATTGTTCTTTTGAAAAAGTGATTGAAAAGAATATTTCAAGATTGTATTTCCTGAATAAGCTGTGCCTGCAAGCCTTCAGAGACAATGGTACATGTTTAGCATTGTCCAGAATATCAGTGCAACAGACTGGAAAGTATCCAATACTTTAAGAATAAGCCATTATGGCCAATGTGATTTTTCTTTGTGGAAAACTGATCTCTGCAGAGAGTTTTATCTTACCTCTCAAAGTGCATATTTATAGGGAGAAGTATTTATATTTCTGACTGTGTGTGCTAACCAATTATTGCATCTTCATTGAATAATTTTGCTTTGATATTATTATCAATTATTATGTTTATAGTCTTCTGTTCCAATCAGATATTGTCACCGTGGTAACTGGAAAAGTATTTTTATGTGATGTAGTTTAGAGAGACAGTTCACTAACTGCAGCCTTGGTCGCAACAATAGGAAGCACAGAATGTATGCTCAGGATGAAATTGAGGGACAGACACTTGAAAACAAAATACCAAAAAAAAGATAAACTAACATCAGTGTGCAGAAGTAATTCTGGAAATGTCATTTTCTTCTGCTAACAGATTCAATGCTGAGAAAACATTCTAAACCCCTGACAAATCAGTTGTTGAGTCATTATATGCAAGTATACTTCAAGACACCTTAAGTGTCGCTGAGTCAATATCTTCAGACTTCTTCCCTAGCAGCATTGTAGGTCTATGCAAAATGGACTATAGCACTTCAAGATGACAGTTCACCACCACTTTCTCAAGGGCATTTCAAGATGGGCAGTAAATGTAGGCCCAGCCAGCAATGTCCTAGACTCCATGAATAAATGGTAAAAGAAGTAAGGCATGCTTGCAGTAAATATATCACAGTCGAGAGTGTGTTGCTGGAAAATCACAGCAGGTCAGGCAGCATCTGAGGAGCAGGAAAATCGACATTTTGGGCACAAGCCCTTCATCAGGAATGAGGCTTGTGGATTGGGGGTGAGAGATAAATCTCTCAGCCCCGACCCACAAGCCTCTCTCAGCCCCGGCCCACAAGCCTCAATCCTGATGAAGGGCTTAAGCCCAAAACATCGATTCTCCTGCTCCTTAGATGCTGCCTGACTGGCTGGGCTTTTCCAGCAACACACTCTCGCCTGTGATCTCCAACATCTGCAGTCCTCACAATATATCACAGCTAGGGATCTCGGTAAAGCAATCCAGTGAAAATGAATACATAATGAAGCAAAAATGTATTCTTCGTACTCGTTTGATAAAGTAAAACAATTCATTGGGACAGTTTATTACTTTAAACTTGTTTGTTTCAGATGTTACAGGAGGCAGGTAAAGAGACAACTTGCATTGAAATAATGCTTTAAACTAGCAAACCATCCCAGTTAGTCATACCTACTCACACTGTGACCCCAAACTATGTGAGGAGATATTTGATCACACAGCCCAAAACCTTAGTCAAAGATGCAGATTTCAAAAATTCTTACAAAGACGGGAAGGAGAACAGGTTTAAGTATGAGATTCCAAGGTTTAATGTTCAGGCAGCTGAAAGTAAGGCCACCAAGTTTACTAAGGAGACGCGAAACTGGGGTCACGCTGTGTTTAATGAATCCTTGCATTTAGTGAATACAAAAAAGATGTACATCATTCTGTGGAATGTGAATTTCACTCTCATGTTTCCAATGTCCCCTTTGCAGGTTCATCTCATGGTGAATCAGAACACTGTCAAACTGATTGTGGACTGTGAAGAGGTTGAAGAGAAGACGGCAAATCCGCCCGGTAACATTACCACCGACGGATACGAAATTCTTGGAAAGCTGGCAAAAACTAGAGGGCCAAAGGGCAGGTCGGCTCCAGTAAGTGACAACAATTTCATTGAGTTAAAGGTGCTAACCTTTTCGATACTTCTTTGCCTCCCTTGCAGATCTTTGATTGTTCAGAGCATTTGATACCCAACTAGTTGGCATGAGTATATGCCAAGCTGTTAACTGACATCAACATTTATTAGCTATTTTTTCTGAATGGTACAGTTATGTCACATAATCAAGAAACTGATTATGAAACACGCAGATGACAAGCAACATGAATTCGACTGGGACAACACTACTATTATAGGACAAGCCAAACAGAGAACAGCCAGGGAATTCCTAGAGGCATGGCACTCATCCACAGATTCAAATCAATAAGCACATTGAACTGGACCCAATATACTGACTACTGCAACGGACAGCTGGAACTGACAACTGGAAGCGGCAGAGCCAAACCACTATAAATGCCGGAGGAAACATCACAGAAGCGCTTCACAGGAGGTTCCCAAGCACTGAGGATGTCACCTAGACAGGGGACGAAACGTCTGCAACGCAAATTCCCAGCTCGGTGAACAGAACCACAACAACGAGCACCCGAGCTACAAATCTTCTCACAAACTTTGATCAAGAAACTGAAATTATTTTTGGTTAAGTAAGCCCTTTTCTCAAAAGCTTAAGTGTTAAACACCCAAATGGGGGTTCTACCAGAACTGGGTGAGTGTGGGTCAATACCAGCGACAACCATGTGTGACTATATATGCCCCCCATTGCTTTTATATTTAGAATCAACAATCCTGGAAGTTTCAGTTCAGTCCTTCTCCAATCTGTTAATTCTCCTCTGTTCCAATAGCTCAACAGTGTGCCAGAGATGAAATCAAGAACTGCCTGTGGGAGGAGAACATTTCTAGTTTTAAATGTTTTAGTGAGCAAACACAGCTATATTGTGCCTTTTGTCCATATAACCATCAGAAAAACAAATTTCTCCAGTGTATAAAAGATGGTGCAGGAGCATGTTTGTTACCTTGTGTGAGACCAAGGGTCTGAAGGCATTTATCATTGATCCTTTTTGGGTAAAAAGAAAATGCACCATTTGTCCGCCAATCTCTGGTATCATGGGTATAGAGGAATGGGTTCCCATTTTATGGGATAGTGTTTTACAATGCTGAATTTGATTCTGATCAAGGCCTCATCCACAATTGTAGGCCAATGGTCTGTGCTCCATTTAAAGATGTAACTTTGCGAATAGACTTTGGGCATAATTTTCAGGCTTGGAGCATCAGGTTGGAGATGGGTGCAGAAGCGAGTGAAACTCCAAACCAGGAGCAGAGTGCATGTTCATGTGCAATCTCACGATCCTTAGCCTATTATACTCATGCACACATGAGGATCCTGGCAAGTCTTGCAATAGGGCATGCAGAATGTTGACAACCCACTCACACATCATGGGGTGATTGGGCATCCTGTCAGCAAAGAGAAGACATGACCCCAATGCTTCCTGGGTCAGTTCTTCTCCTTTCCCAACAGACCCTCCTCCCCTATGCTACCTTTGCTCCACTTGGGGAAACGTACACTGCAACTCAACCATTCACATACCTTAACGGTGCATTGCTTGCTCTGAACTCACGCCAAGGTCCTGGAAAAAGGTTAACTTGCCAGATGCATGTAGCTAGGTCTCTGAATATAGTTGGAATGAACTATATTGGGAACCTGATTCTGGTGAATTGGGCTTGCGATGAGTTGCAAATGTACGCAGATAGGTTTCCCGGAACTTCCCCACCTTCCAAGGTTGGAGGACATCATTGCAAATGTTTACCTGGCTGTCGGGTTTCCAGTGTTTTTCTGCCTTTTATCTAATCTCTTGTGGACCAGATACTTCTGCCTCAATGAATAGCTTGTGTCAAGCTCCAGTATTTAAGGTGCACCTTCTCATGGGTTTGAATAAAAGGAGAGCACAAAACTGGGGTAAAATCATTGCAGTCCAATAGCAATTATAAATAACTTTCCTATCCATGAACAATTTATTCAACAGAAACATTGAGTGAAACATTTTGTTGAATATTAATTGGTCTAATGGGCCATTTTCAATAATTGGAATATCTGGAGAATTTAAGGTGAGGAACAGAGAATTCTGGTAATGCAGGGCATATCCCAGTGTTGAGTTGTTGCTATAGACAATTACGCTATTTGTCAAGCTCAGAACTGGAATAACTGTGAGGCTTAAACGAGATTAAAAACAATGGAACAAAGAAAGACTAGAGTGATAGTTGTACTGACTGCCATTGCAGCAGTGCATGGAAAAATAAAAGAATGTCAAGAGATGAAAATCATTGGGCAAAAAACTCCAATCAGCTAGTGAAAAAGCATTAGGCAAAATAAAAGCATTGAAGACAGAAGGGAATACAGAACAAAGTGCTACTGATGTTGGAAATCTGTAACACACTTGAAGATGCTATAGGCACTCCAAAGTTCCAACTGTATCTGTACAGGCAGGAGAGAGAAGAAAACCAAAGGGTATAGCTTTGCGAGTTGATGAACATTTCATTAGAAAGGAATAAATGGAGCACATTGGTTTGAGTGAAGACCATTGGCAAGACCAAGGGACATTCAGGCTAATTGCCACAACATCTGTTGATTTGCTTCAATGTTTTTTTTTCTCTTTTGATTACAGTTTGAAATTCAAAGCTTCGACATCATCTGCAGCCTAGGTTGGGTTATGAGAGACAAATGCTGCGATCTTCCTTCCATGGCAAGTATCCACCTGTCAGTAGGTGACAGACGCCAGTGTTTTGGCCCGTTTGTGTTTTCCTTGAATTGTCAGAGGTGCCTGTTTTTCATTAACTGAGGAGGTATTTCTGTTGCAAAAAAAGTGTCGGGAAAGCAAAACAATTTTGTGTTTCTGAAATAACTGCACAGAAGCCAGTATCCTGTCACAAGAAACCCTTTATTTACACATGCACAGTACATGGGCTCTGACCAATCAGTTCAGAGCCAGCTCCTAGCATGAGGAGAATCTATGAATCTCCTGATTAATATCTGTCAGCCAGGGCTCTCTGTTTGGGCCAGGTTAAAAACCCCAATCAGGGAATTCATAGCTAATGAGATGTCCCTGGCCCTTGTTCCAAGCACTGCAGAATTCTTTCAGAATGAAAACATAAGAACTGGGAGCAGGAGTAGGCGATCTGGTCCCTCGAGCCTGCTCCCCCATTCAATAAGATCATGGCTGATCTTTTCATGGCCTCAGCTTCACTTCCCCACCCTCTCATTGTAATCCTTAATTCCTTTACTGTTCAAAAAATTATCTTTCTTAGCTTTGAAAGCATTTACTGAGGAAGCCTCAACTCCTTCACTGGGCAGAGAATTCCATAGATTCACAACCCTCTGGGTGAAGACGTTCCTTCTCAGTTCAGTCCTAAATCTGCTCCCCCTAATCTTGAGGCTGTGCCCTCTTGTCCTAGTTTCACCGGCCAGTGTAAACATCCTCTCTGCTTCTCTCTTTTCTATTGACTTCATAATTTTATATGGTTCTATAAGATCCTCCCGCATTCTTCTAAATTCCAATAAATATAATCCCAGTCTACTCAGTCTGTCCTCATAAGCCAACCCTAGTAAATGCACTCATTAATTGGAAAAGGCAACAAGGGCTGCTTCATCAACACCAAATATCAGCCCAATTGGATAACAGTGAGTCTCCCAAACTTAAGTGGGCATGCCGTATCCCTGGGTGATGGATCAATTTCAGGAGCGTGACAGAGGTAGGGCTGACTTTGAGTTCAAGTGATGACACCTCCAGGATAACATACAGCTGGAGTTGGCAAAACCGCATCCAATGCACACTTGAGTCATTGTGACTTTATTAACATTACAGGAGAGGTAGGGTTGATTACTCACATTCAGTTGGTGTCATAAAGGCACTTTATTTCCACTTGCTGTGCTTCACTCAGTAAAATTTAGTCTCAAAATAACTGAGGTAATGGAAAGCTTCCCAATGATTAGTACAAGATTCATTGTACTTTATCACCAGAAATAGGTGATCATGAACATTTCCAAATTGGTGCAAAACTCCTAATATCTTTGGTGCAAGTAATATTCAGTGACACGGGGAACATATCCATCTACCTGTCTGCATTCTGCCACCTCCAAATTTGTTATGGGTACATTTCTATATTTTTCAATCTTCTGAGAATCAAAGTGAAATTGCACCAAATTTTGGTTTTGAAAGATGGCAGGTTGTATCATCCTGGTGTCCCAGGGAAGCATCACTTGGTGTGGAGAAACAGATGGATTCTATATTTTTACATGGAATGGCAACACTCATCAAATGGTATTTCATGGTCATGTTTTATTTACAGACTGAGGAACTGGTGGGCGGCACGGTGGCACAGTGGTTAGCACTGCTGCCTCACAGCGCCAGAGACCCGGGTTCAATTCCCGACTCAGGCGACTGACTGTGTGGAGTTTGCACATTCTCCCCGTGTCTGCGTGGGTTTCCTCCAGGTGCTCCGGTTTCCTCCCACAGTCACAAAGATGTGCAGGGTCAGGTAAATTGGCAATGCTAAATTGCCCGTAGTGTTAGGTTAAAGGGGTAAATGTAGGGGTATAGGTGGGTGGCGCTTCGGCAGGTCGGTGTGGACTTGTTGGGCCGAAGGGCCTGTTTCCACACTGTAAGTAATCTAATCTAAAAAAAACTATGCCAAGTATTGTACCTGATATTTGGCAGGAAACTATTTTTGTTACTGCTCTTAGAAGCCCTTAACTTCCCAACAAAGATGCATGCAAATAAAAATAACAATACAGAATATCAGTTAAAGTTGAATAAATGCCAAAGTAGAAAATGTGTTGCTGGAAAAGCGCAGCAGGTCAGGCAGCATCCAAGGAGCAGGAGAATCACGTTTTGGGCATAAGCCCTTCTTCAGGAATGATGCTAATGCCCGAAACGTCAATTCTCCTGCTCCTTGGATGCTGCCTGACCTGCTGCGCTTTTCCAGCAACACATTTTCAGCTCTGATCTCCAGCATATGCAGTCCTCACTTTCTCCTAAATGCCAAAGTAGACTTCCACATAAAAGATGCCTCTGCTTTATTTGATTTTCTTTTAAAATGCTGTCTATTTGGCTTCATAGCTTTTTACATCAATGGCCATACATAGAGGATGACTTTGTTTTGTATTGGTTTTCTTCCTGTAATGATTTACTTCATTATCTGATGAAATCGCGTGTTTTCTGTGACTTCAGAGAGACGAAGCAAAGTGTCCAGCTCTTCCACACGCCTGCACGTGTGCTCAGGACAGCATTGGGCCCCCTGGACCTCCTGGACCTTCTGTAAGGAAATGCCTCATTCATTTTCATTTCCTGGCTTAGAAAGCAGTTCACGTAATCCATCGAGCTAACAGGAAAGACGGAGAGGGAGAGAGAGAATAAGATATTGTGGCAAAAGGGTAATCATTGCAGGGTGCATCAGTACTGATGGTACTTGAAATGCTAGCAAGAAAGCTCTTGGTCTTGGAGAGAGAGAGAGAGAGAGAGAGAAATACGCTGTGCATGTAGCTTAAATTGAAACGAAAATGAAAGGATTGTGTTGAACAATTATGAATTACCTAATGTAGAAATAAGGGAAAATGCTGAGCCAGGTTTTTTTATGCATGAATGTGTATAATTTACTAATTGTGTCCATGTGTAATGAAACTCACTCAGCCACCCAACGTATCCAAACAAGACAATCTCAGACATTTCCTTCTCCGCTTGATTATTTTACAAGCCTGGGGCGGGGTGGCGGGGGGGGGGAGCGTTCAGTGTTGGAGGGAATCAATGTGTATTGAATGCAAGCTGTGCTTATTTTGCCTTCTCTGTGGTTTTTCTCCATTGACAGGGTCAAAGTGGTAGCAAAGGTCCAAGAGGAGAAAGAGGTCAACATGGACCACCTGTGAGTATCTTCCTTTCTGTTAATTGATTCTGCTATTCAGGCCTAGTGCTGCCAGCAAACCCATGATGCAATGGCTGGGAGTGTTATCAGGCTCTTCTTCAATGGGGTCTATTCTCAATCCAGCTCAATTTCACCCTTAACTGATACCGTGTATATATATTATACCTTCCATCATGGACCAACAGACAGCAACACAAATGGGATCACTGGTTAATACCTCCCTTCCTGCCACCCTTAGGACATAGAGTTATAAAGTTTTACTGCACAGACCAAGGCCCTTTGACCCATTCTATCCATGCTGGTCATCAAGCGGTCTATCTATTCCAATTCCATTATGCAACACTTGGCCCATTACCTGGTACGCTGTGGCATTTCAAGTGTTCATTGAAATAACTCTGAAATGTCTTTAAGACCCCCATCTGTACAACCTTTTGAGACAGGAATTCCAGATACACACCTCCCTCTGGCTTAAAAAAAATTGGTTTTCTTCACATCCCCTCTAAACCTATCTTAAGACTGTGCCCCTTCGTCATTGTCACCTCTACTAAGCGGAAATGTCTTTCACCTGAGCTATTATTCAGTGAGTATCAGTCTTGTAGGTTGAATGTAGACTCTTAATCCAAGCTGGTACTGATACAGTATTGAGAGAGTGTTGTAGGAGTCAAACACCAGATGATAAGTTAAGTTGAGGCCGAGTTTGCTAAGCTTGCAGGTGGACCACAACATCTCATAGCAGTACTCAGTCAATCGGCATCTCTCAGGATTACAGGGACATTGTTTCATTGATTTCTTTCAGGCTTTGCTGTATAAGTAATTGTAGCATTTGTCACCTTATAACAGGTCAGTTAGCAGAGATTTAACTTGCCCTGTGTAGTGGTTCAATTACATGCTGATTGATGTAATTACCAACAAAGCCATCGGGGTGTGTAAGTCAATATTCGGATAAAATTTATGCATATTTGGTTTGGAGCAATGTCCAGATTTACATGACGGCTGCAGATGACTGCAGTCACAGCTACATACTGTTTTCCTTTTGTCATGCAGAAAGCTCACCGAGAAACCTCCTCATTGCTGTTTTGCAGGGTCCAGCAGGTCCACGTGGTGATATCGGACCACCAGGTGCACAAGGTCTTCCTGGCCCTCAGGGTGCGAATGGGCTCTCACTTCCAGGAGAACCAGTGAGTCTAACTGCTTTCTTTTCCATCCCTTATTTCCCACCCCCACCCATTTCTGTTAGAGTATATAGTTGAAAACAGTTCAGAATTATTACACGTTAATCAAAAAACTGTCAATCTTCAAGAGAGAGAGAGAGAGAGAGAAACTATGTAGTGAATGTGCCTTAAACTACTGCACCAATATTGTCATCCTGTTTGCTTTCCTTAATTTCAAGAATGAACAACAGGACCATTCCCAGAGTTGTATTACAATTCTCATGGTGGTCCTTCAATTGTAAGGCATATAATATATAATATTTATTTTATTCTTCCCTCTCCTTTCGAACAGCTAGTTTTAAATGTTGTTTTAAAAAAGACATAATTAGACACAAAGTACTTGTATTAACCATTGAAATTTTCAAATTTTGGCTTATCTCACTCAATTCAAATAAGATACATTTGCTTTGGACCAGTAAGCATTCAGTGACTGTCAAATCCCAAACTCATGGCTGATTTGTCAAGATGAAAACACATTACATTAATGTGTCTCTCCCCCCCCCCCCCCACACACACACACACACACACATTTCCAGTTTTAAAATAATATAGGGATCAGAATTTCAAAAGTGAGCCAAGAGGGATCTGGAATGTTTATTTGGGAATTATCTTTGCCCATGTATAAAACTTACTTCACGGTTGGGCATTGCTAGTCAGACTAGCATTTACTGCCTATCTTTTAATGCTCTCGAGATGCAGGTGATGAGCCTTCTACCTTGAACAGTTGACATTCCTGTTGTGAAGCTATTTCCAAAATGTTGTGAGGTAAGGTGTTCCAGGAGTTTGACTCACTAATAATAATGGAATTGGGATAAATTGCCAGGTCACCAGGTTATGTGGCTAGGATGGAGATTACCCCCTGAATGGTTAGTACACCATTAAGGTACCCTTGTACGTTAATGTGCTATTGATCAGAGATTTGGGAGATTCTACACATGAAACAAAGTCCCAAAACATCTGATATAGGGAGAAGCCTCTAAATCAGCTTTCATTGCTGGTCGGCTTTGATACTTACATGAACAACTTAAATTTCTGATTTGACTCAGCCCAGATTGATCAACGCTTCTGATGGCAGTAGGATTGGTTGGCCAGATGATGGAGTCGTTAGTTGTTTGTTCTATACTCAGCTTGGCTTTCTACATGATTTACTTAGAGCTATCCACATTAAACTCCCATGTCTGTATTAAACCCAGAGGAAGTAAATCAGCTGGCATGTCAAAATAGTTCGAGATGTGCTTCAACAACCATCCTGTTCACCCCCCAGCCTCTCCAGACAGCTTATCCCATCGTACACTCCTTTCCCAGCTCCTATCTGGCCAATGTCAGAAGAATCAGTAAAGTGAGGAAAGCCATGTTGGAGGGGAGCAATTAAAAATATTTGTGAAGTGGGGAAATGAGAGAGAGCTAAACATTGAGGGTGCTAAACATTGTCAGGGTGGGAGACGGGGGGATCAAACACTAAATAGTATTGGAATGAGAGGGGAAGATGACCGTTCTCAGGAGATGACTGTTGACCAGTAGATCTGGGTCTCCATTGCATGTATTCTTCCCTTAAGTGCTAAGTGGTTAGTTTGCGTCACCAGTGAAGAATCTCTTTAACAAAGAATATGTTGTTGTGAAGTCCTGACTTCTGGTGTGAGTCGTATTACATTTCCAGGCATCTTTGCTGTTTAGGAGTTATCAAAGCATTCCATAGATTAGGTCTGCTTTTCTCAAACAAGGAATGCTATCAGCTATCATCTGTAACATATGTGATTTTTAACAGTATCAGTCTTGTGACGTTTAAAATAGAAGAGATTCAACAGGTGGATAATCTGCAATATCAAGGCTAATTTTCCACCTCCAAGAAAAATTACAATGTTAACTTTTCATGAAAGGCTTACTGTTTAATGAATCAAAATGTGATAGTGTACAGTGTTATCTGAAACTTGTATAAATGTAAAATTACTTGTATAAATTTCTCAATAGCTTCATTTCTCATGCGGCATTGCAGTGACCAAAAGGTGACTGGACTATAACGAACATATCAACTAGCAACAAGAGTTGTCCATATAGCCCTTGAGCCTGCTGTGCCATTGGAGAAGCATAAGAACAGAAGTAGGCCATTCAGCCCCTCAAGCCTGTCAGCCATTCAATGAGATCAGGCCTTATCTGTGACCTAACTCCATATACCTGTTTTTTTCCCATATCCCTTAATACCTTTGCTCAACAAAAAAATATCTATTGCAGATCTAAACTTAACAATTGACCCACCATCCACTGCCACTTGTGGAAGAGAGTTGCAGATCTACCACACTTTGTGAGTCGAAGTGCTTTCTAATGTCTCTCCTGATTGGTCTGGCTCTAATTCTCAGATTATGGCCCCTAGTTTGAGAATTCACAACCAGTTAACTAGTCCTCAAGCTTGCTCTATTATTCACTAAGATTTTAACCTCCATCTACATTCCTACATATCCCGATGATGTTTCATCCCCTTGGTAATCAAGATTCGATCTAATTTTGCATTAAAAATATTTTTAATATTCTGTATGCCCTTCCTTTTAAGGAAAGGAATTCCAAAAACCCTCTGGTTTGGTCAGTCAGTTTCCTTCTTTGGTAGTGGTAAATCATTTCATTAGTTGACCATCCAGTGACGGTCACTTGGACCCTGGTTAGCATTGTCAAATTGTTGATAATATGAAATTAGTTGCTTCTGATAATAAAACAATGAATACAAGTAACTAGTTTCAAAATGTTTCTTGCCATCTATGCCAGGCCATAGGTGCTGTCCAATGTCACAGAGTTCCACATGTGATAAGAGATGAAGGGATTTCAGGTCCACATCTGTTGACTTAGGGCAGACTACAGAACCTTGTGAAGAAATTAGGAACATTGCAATGCCAAGGGATGTTTTTCTGCATCAAATAAATTTGCCCTGCTTTTTGAGCAACTTGATGGTTACATGTATAAAGACACATTCAGAAGAAAAATGAGTTTAGTTCTTTGACGAGCAAGGAAATGCTTTGTCGATGAGCTAGATGCCAGAGAAGAGATAATAGAGAGACCTCATTAATTCCCTATTACTCCCAAGTGCCCTGTTATACATTTCTCCAGATGTAAATTTTACCTTTGGTCAACCAAAGTCATTGTAACAAAGGTCTCCATCAGTGTCACCAAATGACACTGTGCAGATGGATGAAATTGAATAAATAAGTTTTAAAACATCAAGATTTGACTTTGTGATAGATGTTACACCAGTTTATGGTAATTGTATTCATGAATAGCAAAAGAAACATGCTTTAATAAATGTGCAAGGCAGAATGTGGTGTAGCTATTGCATTTTCTATTCCTCAGTTCCAATTAATCTCTCAACAATCTGCTACTTTATCCATGGCACAACTCCATTGGCATCAAGTCTTGAGTAAGACAAGATCTATTGGCACTGCAATACTCGAATGAATGTCATGGCAACGGACCAGCCTCAGATAGAAAACCCTTTCCAAGTTTGCGTAACTGTAAATGTCCCAATACAATTGCCAGCTTCCGCAATCCATAATTTAGCTAATCATTTCATGTATACTGAGGAAAGAACCTAATTGCTAGAAACTAAACCAAACAAGATTAGCTTACCTTGAAAGACACATGTGAAAGACCTTTATACTTCTACAGCCTGAAGCTTTAGACTTTAATCTTAACTGTATCCAGAGGCTGATTGTCTTATACCTATCCGTATCATAGAATGGTTACAGTACAGAGGAAGGGCATCAGCCTGTTGTGTCTGTACTATTGTTCTGAAGGAGAAATTCACTGATTAGAATGCCCCGGTCTTTCCCCTGCCATCCTGTATTTGTTTTAGGAGAATGATCCTTTTGAAAGTGTCAAGTGACCCTGTGTCAGTCATCTTTTTTTTCATCAGGCAGTGCATTCTAGATGCTAACCACTCACTCTCTGAAATAGTTTCGCCTTTCATAATTGCTCCTTGAATTTCTGCTCTCTTGTTCTCAACTTTCCATGGATAGGAGCGGTTTGTCATGTTACAGACCTTCTTGATTTTGAACACCTCAGTTAAATCTCCTTTCAAACTTCTCCTTTCCAGGTAGAAAATTCTCAATTTCTCCAATCTGTCCACATAACTAAACTTCCTCATCCCTGGAATCATTCTCATGAATTGTTTCTGCATCCCCTCTCTAAACTTCACTGTATGATTTAACTTCTCTGACACTATGTCTCTAGTGTCTTACACAGGTTTAATATAACTTCTTTGCTTTATACTGTGTATCCCTACTGCTAAAGCCTAGGATGTTGAGAGGTTTAGTTATTGTCCTTTCAGTCTATCCTCCCACCTTCAATAAATTGTATAAGTATATACTCAAGTGCTTCTGCACCAGCTTCACCTCTAGAACTGCATCTTGTATTTAGCATCGTGTCGCCGTGCTCTTTCTACAAAAATGAATTGCTTCACACTTGCTGCATTAAATTGCATTTTCCACTTGTATGACCATTTAACTAATATATCTTTCTTTCTCATGAAGTTTTATAATATTCTCCTCATGTTTCACATGTTTTGTATCATCTGTAAATTTTAGACGTTTGTCCTGCAGAACACGATGTAGGTCATGAATAGATATCAGGAGGAGTAGGAGTCCTATCACTGATCCCTGGAAACTGCACTAGAAACTTTCCTTCACACTGCAAAATAACCATTCACCACTATGTCTAGCTCCTGTCAGTCAGCCAATATTATATCTAAGTTGCTACTCTGCCTGCATTTCTCTATAATATCGAACTCGTCTATTCCATTCCTGAAGAAGAGCTTATGCCCGAAATGTCGATTCTCCTGTTCCTTTGATGCTGCCTGACCTGCTGCGCTTTTCCAGCAACACATTTTCAAGCTCTGATCCCCAGCATCTGCAGTCCTCACTTTCTCCTATTCCATGCTGTTGCACTGAATGGGACTTGGTAAACTCAGTTGGCTGGATTTGTGATGCAGGCTGATACTAATAGCATGGGTTCAATTCCTGCACCAACTGAGGTTACCATGAAGGTATTGTGTTCTCAACCACTTTCTTGCCTGAGACATGGTTGCCCCTCAGATGAAGCTCACCACTAGTTCTCTCTCCCTAATAAGAAAATGGGACTCTGGTGACTTTACTGTGATTGCACTCTAGTCCATTGTGTGTCACTCTATCAAACATTTCTAGGTAGACCATGGAGACCACATCAAAGCATTACCCTCACAAACCCTGTTACCTCCTCAAGAAACTCAAGCAAGCTACTCAATTTGCCTTAACAAATTTGTTCTGCTTTTTTAAGTTAACCCATGTGACTATTAATATTATCCCAAATTATTGTTTTTAAAAGTCTGCCTATTACCAGGGTTAAACAAACTGGACTGTAGTTGCTAGTCTTCTCTTCATATTTCTGAAGAATGGTGTAACATTTGAAATTTAGTCTTCAAAGTCATCTTTCATCATAGAGAAACCTGGAAAATTATGGACTGTGCCTCTGCAATTTTGACTCTCATCTTGTTCAGTAACAGTACATACATCTCCACCAGTTCTCATGCTTGATAAGCTTTAAGTACAGGCAGCTTATTGTCAATGTCTCTTTAATAATTCAAGTACAGGCAGCATCTTGTCAACACCTCTTTATTAATTTAAGTACAGGCAGCTTATTGTCAACACCTCTTTATTAATTTAAGTACAGGCAGCTTATTGTCAACACCTCTTTAATAATTCAAGTACATGCAGTCTATTGTCAATGCCTCTTTAATAATTCAAGTACAGGCAGTCTATTATCAATGTCTCTTTATTAATTTAGTTACAGGCAGCATCTTGTCAACACCTCTTTATTAATTTAAGTACAGGCAGCCTATTGTCAATGCCTCTTAATTAATTTAATTAGAGGCAGCTTATTGTCAACACCTCTTTAATAATTCAAGTACAGGCAGCCTATTGTCAATATCTCTTTATTACTTTAATTACAGGCAGTCTATTGTCAATGCCGCTTTAATAATTCAAGTACAGGCAGTCTATTATCAATCCCTCTTTATTAATTTAGTTACAGGCAGCATCTTGTCAACACCTCTTTATTAATTTAAGTACAGGCAGCCTATTGTCAATGCCTCTTTATTAATTTAAGTACAGGCAGCCTATTGCCAATGCTTCTTAATTAATTTAAGTACAGGCAGCGGCAGCCTACTGTCAACGCCTCTTTATTAATTTAAGTACAGGCAGCATTTTGCCAATGCTTCCTTATTAATTTAAGCACAGGCAGACTGTCGTCAATGCTTCTTAATTAATTTAAGTACAGGCAGCGGCAGCCTACTGTCAACGCCTCTTTATTAATTTAAGTACAGGCAGCATTTTGCCAATGCTTCCTTATTAATTTAAGTACAGCTAGCCTATTGTCAATGTCTCTTTATTACTTTAAATACAGGCAGTCTATTGTCAATGCCTCTTTAATAATTCAAGTACAGGCAGC
>NC_057718.1:6039423-6069295 GCF_004010195.1 Chiloscyllium plagiosum | reverse complement strand
ATTAATTTAAGTACAGGCAGCCTATTGCCAATGCTTCTTTATTAATTTAAGTACAGGCAGCCTATTGCCAATGCTTCTTTATTAATTTAAGTACAGGCAGCCTATTGCCAATGCTTCTTTATTAATTTAAGTACAGGCAGCCTATTGCCAATGCTTCTTTATTAATTTAAGTACAGGCAGCCTATTGCCAATGCTTCTTTATTAATTTAAGTACAGGCAGCCTATTGCCAATGCTTCTTTATTAATTTAAGTACAGGCAGCCTATTGCCAATGCTTCTTTATTAATTTAAGTACAGGCAGCCTATTGCCAATGCTTCTTTATTAATTTAAGTACAGGCAGCCTATTGCCAATGCTTCTTTATTAATTTAAGTACAGGCAGCCTATTGCCAATGCTTCTTTATTAATTTAAGTACAGGCAGCCTATTGCCAATGCTTCCTTATTAATTTAAGTACAGGCAGCCTATTGTCACGCCTCTTTATTAATTTACATACAGTCAGCCTGCTGCCAATGTTTCCTTATTAATTTAAGTACAGGCAGCCTACTGTCAACGCCTCTTTATTAATTTACATACAGTCAGCCTGCTGCCAATGCTTCCTTATTAATTTAAGTACAGGCAGCCTACTATCAACGCCTCTTTATTAATTTACATACAGTCAGCCTGCTGCCAATGCTTCCTTATTAATTTAAGTACAGGCAGCCTACTGTCAACGCCTCTTTATTAATTTAAGTACAGGCAGCCTGCTGCCAATGCTTCCTTATTAATTTAAGTACAGGTAGCCTATTGTCAACGCCTCTTTATTAATTTAAGTACAGGCAGCCTGCTGCCAATGCTTCCTTATTAATTTAAGTACAAGTAGCCTATTGTCAACGCCTCTTTATTAATTTAAGTACAGGCAGCCTTTTGTCAATGCTTCTTTATTAATTTTAAACCCTTTAAGTCTTTGAACTGTCTCCTCTTCCTAGGTCAAAACAGGATGTAAAGTATTTATTTAAAAGCTCACTCTTGTCCCCTGTCTCCACTCTAAATGACAATCTTGATGTCTAATGGTCCCCAGTTCTCCCTTTACTATCTTTTTACTGACTTTTTATCTGTAGAAGGCTTTAGAATTACCAAACCATTTATCAAACCATTTATCATGACCATTTATCATTTTGCTTCTCTTGGCTACTTTTTAAATGATTCCTGATGTAGGGCTTACTCCTGAAACGTCGATTCTCCTGCCCCTCGGACGCTGTGCTTTTCCAGCGCTACACTTTTTGACTCTGATCTCCAGCGTCTGCAGTCTTCACTTTCTCCTAGTTTTTAAATGAGCCATCTACACTCGGCCTGGAATTTTTGTTTAAGTTGTACTGTCTATCTGACATCTATCATAAGCACACTCTTTATGCTTTATCTCAATTTCTATCCCTTTCATAATCCAGGAAGTTTGTTTGCCCTCCCTTTTCCCATTACAAATATACCCGGGCTGTGTTTGAATTCCCTCTCCTTTAAAGGCAGCCCATTGTTCGATTCGTTGATTTCCAACTAATCCATGCTACAGATTTCTCTTGGCCCGAACCATTTTGATGCATTTGAATAAATACCAAAGATCTGAGGATACTGGAAATCTGTGGAGAGATGCTGTCAGATTGGCTGAGCTCCTCCAGCAATTTCTGCTTTGGTAGGCCATTGAAGTTGATTTTATCTGAATTAATTATTGTCCTTTTCTGTAGCCAACTTAGTTAAATGATCACTACCATCTAACTGTTTCATTTGTTACAATCCTCAAAGAGATCAATAACTTTAAAAAAAACTACGTAAACTTTGAATCAACAGCTGAATGGATGACACAAAATTTCATGTTCAAGACTTCTTCAACAAATGGACCAAAAGCACTTTCTGGATCAGTGGTGCTGGAAGAGCACAGCAATTCAGGCAGCATCCGAGGACAGGCAAAATCGACGTTTCGCACCACTGATCCAGAATCTGGTTTCCAGCATCTGCAGTCATTGTTTTTACCCGGACCAAAAGCACTGTTAACTGAGTATTATTTTTGTAGGCAGCTATACTATAAACTACAGGACAGAGCATCGCTCTTTTACTTCAAATACAGCAGAAAACCCAAATCATATAGATACTTTAAACTGACATTTAAAGATTTATTTGATTTTTCCAGTCCAATTCCTTTCTTAGCTTCCAAATCTTTACTTCCCTTCATTTCTTTTTCCAACTTAGTAACCTTTAACCACGAGCCTGTCATTCACTGTAAGAGTTGTTCCTGGCAATTCTCCCTCTTCCACAAAGTTGGTCAATCTTCCAGGTGCAAATCTTTATGAATTTTTGATCTACTCAGTTGAGCATGAGATCCCAGCAATGTTCCATTTGGTGGGCTATTGAGAGTTTGCATATCTCGCTCGGTCGCCCCCTTTTGGATCTTGGCAGCTAAGCACTGTCAGTGTGGTTCAGTGATAATGTTGGGAAACCTTTTTTAATCACAAAACCCATCTCTATGGCAATATGAATCAAATGAGCCTTATATGCAGGTCGAAATGCTAATTATTTATGCTTGAGACCCTAACTGTGTTTTAATTTTGCAGTAAATGGAGATTTAAAAGCAAAACCGTTTCTTGCCTGACATTCTGCACACCATTGTGGGGCCAGTCAAACCCCTGCAATCACAGATGCTGCTGCCTTTCATCTTCTCTCTGCAAACAGCCCGAACTGCCCTTTAAGCTTTAACTGCGATAACGTCAGGCAGATTTCAGAACAGGTTACATGGATCCTTAATTTGTATCCTAACTTAAACCACAGTCTTAAAACATCACTGTATTATGTATATCATATCTGTAACACCCTAGTCACACTTAATCCACTTGGCCCACTTTGTTCCCAAAAAGCAGATCTGATGCCTCTTGCTCACTAGTCTGAAACAAAGACCTTTAAGGTAGAACTGGCTGCCATAAGTAATCATATAATTTAACTGGAATCATTGAGGCACTCTTACAAATTTGGGACTGCAGCACTTCTGAGGAATCTTTAAATGGCTATATTTAACTTTCCCCAGCATTGCTCTCTCTTCTGTTCCTGACACAGAATTCCATTTTGTACCAGTTGGGGCATGTTTCACTGGTGTGCTCTCGTCATATAAAAGCTGAATGCATTTGCCTTAAGTCCTTCATCCACCAACTTGAATAGTTACATTAAAACATAAGGGTCAGTTTATTCATTAGATTGGTGATAAAGGAATATCTCTTGAATATTTTCAGCACTTGTTCTCCAATGTCACTCAGTTGAACTTTAAAGGCATCATCTATTTGTTACTTACAACTTCGTGTAATGTGTTTTTTGAAGGCAAGATTTATTTCAACAGATTAGAGTGATAGAAAAATATTTTGCATTTTTAATTTTGTGACAATGAGGTTGAGAACCATCCCAATAAGCTAGATGCAAAGACCATACATAAACCCACTCTGCTGAAGTGGCTGTTTCAAGCAATCAAAAGGTTTGCATTCCTTCCTACAGAGATGTTGTTGCATTCATTGCCTGGTTACCATGGTAGTGTTCCATTTGAGTTCGAATCACTTCAGCCACCCACAAACCCATACATGGCCAATTTTCATCAGGCTTGCCTCTCCAGTATGTGTGCTCTTAGCAACAAGGACAAAACAGATCACAACTATTGAACAAGACATAGAGATGGCTGTTAACATAGCGGATGCTGATGTCATCTCCGTGAACATAGAAATCAATCAGAATAGTAATCTTTCAGTGCTGTGCTATCTTTCAGAAATGGTTTCGCTCTAACGGCACACCTGATACCTCCCCCCTCATTCTGGGTTCCAGCACCATCTGATAATTAGAGAACCATACCACTGATTTCCATTAAATAAACTGATTTATTTACAGTGGCTTCTCCCATCCAGAGCCTCTTCTAGATTTTAGTTTCTTTTAAAAAAAAGATTGCCCTCATTTGAACTTTAAACAGGATCCCACAAAATCTTGCAGCGATTACACATTGATAAAAGGAGATGCCTGACTTTGGCATAGATACAGTTCCAAAATGTCTTGCTCACTGCTATTTACCTCACCACATATTGAGGTCTGCTGTTAACTACCAGATAGAGTTTAATTGCTTTGGTCAGTAACTGACTCCATATCATTTTATCATGTGACTACTCGGTGGATTTTAGGCAAGCTAAACCTCAGTCTTTTATCAACTGACAATTCCTACCATATTCAGTGCAGCCTCACTGTATTTCATAATGACGCTTGGTTTATGATTAAGATAGCTTTCTCATTTCAGTTAACAACCAATTTATTTGTCTGACTATCAGTCCATCTTACCTTTAAACTAATTTAAAAAACAAAGGACAACCAATGTAATTTCAGCCACAGGAATTTGAGGTGCATTGTTTTTTTTCTGGATAGGAAATTGGTTAAAATAATATGAAATTAAGTGTAGGTGTTGAGTGAAGTCCTACTGAGTCAGTGTTTAAAACGTATTGTTTCTAATTTGCAGTACTGGTGTAGACATTGCTCTTCAGATTTGTTGCTGACACTAAAATAAGAAGAACAGAAAGAGCAGGCAGTACTGTAAGCCTAAAACCCCACTTCATCAAGGACTTTCACATTAAGACCAGAAGTGGGCTGTTTACTGATGATAGCATGATGTTCACCTCCATTTGCAACTGCTTAGATAATTAACAGTCCATGCCCCATTCAGCAAGACAATGGCAATATGAAAGCTTGGGATAAATAGTAGCAAGTAACGTTTATATCACACGAGAGTTAGGTAAAGATTATTCAAGGAAGAGAAAGATCTTCCATTGATAATCAATCGTACTTTCCTTGCCAAATTCTCAATCATCGGTATTTCTTAAGAAGCTCACAGCATCCATGACAAAGGAGTCATTTTAATTGACATTCAGTCCATCACCTTAAGCATTCACATTTCTACCACCTGCATTTTCATTTCTACCACCTGCACACCATAGTTGCAGTGTGTACCATCTTTAAGATTCATTGCTGTAACTCTTTAGTAGCAGAGCCTATCCCACTGCCTAGAAGAACAAGGGCAGTGTGCTTAATGGACTTGGAAGTATATCCTTGTTCCTCCATCATTACTGGATCAAAATCCTACAACAGCCTCCCCACCAGTGCTATGAGAGTACTTCATCACACAGAAGTGGTTCAAGAGAACAGCTCACTTTGACCTTCTCCAGTGCAATTAGGGATGTATACTGTACAAAATGCAGGACCTGCCAGTGATGCTCATCCACCAGGAAAGAAAAGAAAAGTGAATAATGTTGCTAGAGACTTGCTTCAGGCAAAAAACACATTCTAAGAGTTGAATAAATGAAAATGGATATAACACAGACAGACTTGGAGAGGGAACCTGGGAATAACATCAGACCTTTAACTTTCAATATGGTAAAAATGTTGATAGAATACTAGAATGGAACAATAGAGAGTATAACTCTTCAGAGATTTTACAATACACTGGTCAGATCACACTTGGCGCAGTGTTCGGTTCTGCTATTCATGCATTGGGAAGGGATTCAGCAAGGCTAGTCCCAGATGTAAAGAGGATGAGCTATGAGGCAAGATTAGAGGCAGCCAAATTCACGAGCCAAAAATGAAGACACTTTAAGGATATTCACACATACAAAATATGAAATGGGGGAAGCATTTCTTCATTATTTCAAAACAAGCTAGGAAAGCAAGTGTAGGAGGCATTATTTAAATTTTTGACAAGTAAACGTAAAACAGACAGAGGAAGATTTACTTCAAGCAGGGATAAATGTTGGGAATAATCTGCCAGGTGAGATATTAAAGGAAAAACAACTGAGAAGATTGAAAATACAGCTGGATGCTATTATGTGAAAGTTATGGGACTAGAAGGTGAGTTGAATGGGTCAAATAGCTATTTCTCATCTTTGGCTTTTCTCATATCACATTAAGGAAGTCAGTATTTCCATTGCTCCATCTATCTTTCTATCTCAATCAGAAGAAAATAGTGCTGAATATGCAGTAGGTCTGTCATCATCTGATTGGAGACAGGTTAATGTTTCAAATCAGGGGGATCTACAAAGCATTAAACATTGACCAGATTTTTCTCTTCACTGATCCTTAGCGATGTCCTGGAGTGTGGCTGAACTGATGTATTCATCAATAAAATAATTGTTAGCAACAAGAAAGAGAGATAAGTTACAATTTATATCTACCAAACTGCCTGTATTTTCTTTTTAAAAGTTGTACGAGGTTTGACATAAGATAGGTTTGGTTGAAAGCAGAATAGTTAGGAGTTGATTAAAGTGTGATTAAACTAAATAACACAACCAACATTTCAACTGCTTGAATATCTGTGTTTAATTGATTTTTTTTCTCTGGTAAGGGAATTGGAGTAACCGTATATAATCTCAAAATTGGAACCAGGCAATGCAGGAAGCACTGCAAAGTTGAAATTGCGAACTCTGCTAAGAGGCTGTAGATGCTGGCACAATTAAAGCTTTCAAGAGATAAAGTTGCACTGAATAAAGGGATTGAGTGATTGAATACAAAGTCAGGTCATGGGAATTAAGATACAGATCAGCCATGAACTCACTGAAAGATAGAATAAGCTGAATGGCCTAATTCTGTTATATTCTCTCTGTCAGTGCTTTCATTCAGACGAGATTACTGGGAAACTGTTTCTGATGGGCCATTTTCTTTGCTGTGCTTACGATCTGGGCTATGTCTGTTACAGGGACGCCCTGGAATGAAAGGTGATTCAGGAGAACCGGGATTGCCAGGCCGGCAAGTAAGTCATTTTTGCTCTTCCTCTTTTATTTTCTCTGGGGTTGCTATGTAGTGCAAAGGCTGGTGAGATTGCAGTGTTAAACTTGAATTGCAATGGAAACCTAATTGTGATAGATGCTACGTGACTGGTACAGGTAGTCGAAGGAACGCAAAGGATGCTCCTCTGAGGCTGGGGGAGAATTGTGCTTGATCCTAGGTTGCTTGATGGGAATGTAAAGGGAGGTTTATTACTCTCCATCGATCCAATGCTGTGATTGCTTGATAAAGCAGTGCAGTAGGAGCTTCAGCCTTACAGGAAAGCCACATAGCTGGACGGCAGATGTGCAATGCAGACATCAATGGTGTTCAATTCCCTCACCAGCTGAGGTTACCATAAAAGACTGATCTTCTTAACCTCTCCCCTTATCTGAGGCACGTTGATTAGGTTAAACCACCACCAGTCCCCTCTCTCTGATGAGAGACCAGCCCTATGGTCTGGTAATACTATGGTGATTTGACCTTTTTCTGGGCAAACTTGAAAGCAGAGTGTAGCAAATACCTTAAATTATATTTATCCTGTCTTGTACCCAGGAGTACCTCTCAGCAAGGTATTGTGGGAGTTTGGCTTGCACTGGCCTGTGCTGTTCTGGTTCGTTTGACATAGAACAGTCCATTCAATGTACATGCTGCAATAGTTTGCTTAAGTCTGATCATTTTTATGATGCTCTATTTAAAGAAACAATGCATCATTTTCACCATTAAACTGAAATATCTGGACAGAGCCACATATGGAGATGTTAACAATATTTAAAATCATTTCAGATTGAAGAACATGTAGCACTCTCAAGTTCTGGGCTTAAGTTACACATAGTGACCAAACTTGTGTGACTTCTCATCCACATCTTCAGGATTTCTGAGTCAGCACACTTACCAAACAGATTTTAGATCTTTTCACACTTGGTGCGAGTGTAAAACTCTTCCTTCACAGACACTCCCTGGGCTACCTTAGCCTATGGCACGCTATGGCACCCTTAGTTCCTGCCGAAGTTTTAGATTCCACCCCATGGCGTAGTACTTCTCTGAGTCTATTCCTTGTTTCACCCAGAATCCCACATTCAAAAGTGTCCCAACTCTTTCTTGACAAAAGCCAACTGAGACAATTGATACTGAATGTTTTCAAAAAAAGTGGTAAATTCCTTTCAAAATATCATAAGGAACAAAGGCATGTGACCCGTTGAGCTTGTTCTGCCAATCATAGAATCATAGAGTTGTACATCATGGAAACAGATCCTTTGGTCCAACGTATCCATACCAACTAGATATCCTAAATTATTCAAGAAGATCATGGCTGTTCTGAACGGGCCCTTAAGTCCTCTTTCTGGTCTGTCTGTTCCCTCTATCCTTGACACACTTGAGACCCACAATCTGATATTCTGTGATTCTTTTCCTGAAATTTTTCTCAATAAGAAAACTTCCAGATTGGATAGGTGAAAGTAGTGGTCCAATTTGGTTGGAGGCACAGTTGTGTTGACCATCTTAGACTCCACTTCCAGTTTTTTAGCATCCAATGCTGTAAGAAACAGAGAAGTCTGGAATACATTACACACATTGTAAATATCAACATAACTTAAAAGGGCACCAAAACTGCTTGACATTTTTAAATACCTTTCGTTTACAAGTCCTTCCACATCTGTGAGGGTCACAAACTGAACAATATGGAAGAATGGTGAATGGTATTTGTCTAGCAGTCTATTTTGTGAGACAAGCTAGCTCTTTAAGAGTTTGTTTGAAAGGCAATTTACAATGTAGATCTTAGCAGGGCCCAAGACTTAAGGGAGTTTTGATGTTATGTACTTTTGCAAGTTAATGATGAAAGTCAGATGAGGGCGAATTGTGATACTAGTATCTGACTGAAAACCTTGTTTGTTAACAGGGACCATCTGGTCGTGTTGGCCCTCCAGGTACAGCAGGAACAGAGGGTCCAAGGGTGAGTACTGTTTTACTCATGTGAATCAGAGAGATCCCAAAAAGGTGCAGATTTTCGACACAAATGTATATCCTTTCCTACAACACTGGCTACACTTTTATTTCACTGGCTGTAAAACACCTTGACACATCCCAATCATTTTCAGAAGGACTTCTTGTATCTGGACATTGTAAAAGATGAAAGGCTTAATAGAAACCTAGGTTTGTTTAATATATGGTTTGTATTTTTTTAACATTTAGATTCCCTACAGTGTGGAAACAGGCCCTTCGGCCCAACAAGTCCACACTAACCCTCTGAAGAGTAACCCACCCAGACCCATTTCCCTCTGACTAATACACCAATTCACCTGGCCTGTACATCTTTGAATTGTGAGAGGAAACTGGAGCAAACCCACACAGACGCAGGGAGAATGTGCAAGCTCCATACAGAAAGTCGCCTAAGGCTGGAATTGAACCTGGGTCCCTGGTACTATGAGGCTGCAGTGCTAACCACTGAGCCACCCTGCTTCCCCCTGTTTCAGTTGTATGAAATTGTAGTCATTTAATATAAATTCTGTGTCTTCTGATCCAGCTCCACAACCACCTGATGAAGGAACAGCGATCCGAAAGCTAGTGCTTTCAAATAAACCTGTTGGACTATAACCTGGTGTTGTGTCACTTTTAACTTTGTACGCCCCAGTCCAACACCGGCACCTCCACTTCTTGTACCTGGGCATATTTAATAGCAGAGGGCAGTAAACGCTTTGAAGTATATTTACATAAATTGCAAGTTTTTATTTACTGCAGTATGAGTGCAACCTTCAGGTTTTCCTGGAACATATCTCGGATGATAAGGTCCCCTATGTGAGGGCTTTACAAGGCCCCCCGGGGGGGAGAAAAACATAAAGCAGATCCAATTTTTTGGTGATTTAGAAAATCTTTTGTTGTGTTTTTAGTTGCACTTCAGCCCCCACGCTCCTGATCTTTGGGCAACCAGTGTGAAGGGGTGTGGGCGGATGGGAGGAGCTCCTCCTATGTCAGGTCCAGGCAGCAGGCTGTGGAGGGGGGTCATCTCTGCCACCTGTCCAATTAATTGTCAGTGTGATTTGGTGACGGGAAATAAAATGTTCAGTAGTGTGTAAGAACACTTCTGGAAAAGGCAAAACAAGACATCAGACCCAAGGATGGGTCTGTCCTGTACTGGGACTAACCTATGTATGACACTATTTTGATGTTTAACTCTAAATAATGTTCCTTTCCAGTGGGGTTTTCTGAGTTATTACACCCTGCCAGGATGGAACTGAGCCATATGGAACGGAAGGATCTTGAATTTCTCCTTGTGGATGTGGTTTTTATTTGCTTTCAGTTGTAATCAGGGCAGAGTGGTCTTGGATCTGAAAATGTGTTGCTGGAAAAGCTCAGCAGGTCAGGCAGCATCCAAAGAACAGGAGAATCGACGTTTCGGGTATGAGCCCTTCTTCCTCAGCTCTGATCTCCAGCATCTGCAGTCCTCACTTTCTCCTCAGAGTGGTCTTGGATGTCAAAGAAGGAAACCTAAGTGTCATACTCCTGGTTGTGAGTTTCTGAACAGTGTATTTAAACGTGGGACTTTTGCTGAGTTACCCCCAGGAACAAGCAGTCTGCTCACTGTAACAGACAAGTCTTAGATGTGGAGACATGGTACTGAGGTAAAGCTCCAAAGACTGCTGGATAGTCATGGATCATATCTACCAGGAGTGGGCGCCTTCATGAAATTGGGGGCACGTAGGGAAGTGAGATATACAAGGTGTAATAAACAAAGCAGTGATGAGTACACTCCCACAAATGGTATAGAGATAAATAACCAATTGCTTTATACTTTTGTACCATTATGTGTACAAGAAGGATGGCAGTTACTCTTTGTTCAGTAGTGATACAATGGCCTAACATTTTCAATCAAAACACCAACGGGAACCCAATGAGCTGAATAGCTTACAGTCGTAAAATTGAGGTCAGAATGTTTAACATCTAGAACAACACGTAAGTGATAAAAACAGAAATCGTTGGAAAAGCTCAGCAGGTCTGGTAGCATCTATGGAGAGAAAGGAGAAAATGAGGGCTGCAGATGCTGGAGATCAGAGCTGAAAATGTGTTGCTGGAAAAGCGCAGCAGGTCAGGCAGCATCCAGGGAACAGGAGAATCGACGTTTCGGGCATAAGCCCTTCTTCAGGCTTCATTCCTGAAGAAGGGCTTATGCCCGAAACGTCGATTCTCCTGTTCCTTGGATGCTGCCTGACCTGCTGTGCTTTTCCAGCAACACATTTTCAGCTCTATGGAGAGAAAGCAAAATTAACTTTTCGTGTCCAGTGACCGTTCCTCAGAACCATGTTCTAAGGAAGGGTCACTGGACCTGAAACGTTAACTTTGATTTCTCTCCACAGATGCTGCTGGACCTGCTGAGGTTTTTCAGCAATTTCTGTTTGTCTTTGTGATTTACAGAATCTGCAGTTTTTTTGGTTTTTAACAAGTAAGTGATGACTTCAACAAGTCATCTGGACAAGAACA
Source organism: Chiloscyllium plagiosum (assembly GCF_004010195.1). Lineage (NCBI taxonomy): Eukaryota > Metazoa > Chordata > Chondrichthyes > Orectolobiformes > Hemiscylliidae > Chiloscyllium > Chiloscyllium plagiosum. Next base: position 6,058,027 of record NC_057718.1, on the reverse strand, counting down.
TTTACCAAAGTGCAGTGCTAGATGGTAGGATTAAGCCATGGAGGGAGATTGAACTGACTTGTCTTAAGGTGGAGGAACGACCAAATGAGTTAAGCTTAACAATAAGAAATAAAAGCTCTTCACTAGTGTTACCTTCATGTTAATCACTAACTGACTGAATGATTAGTGTCAGCTAAACTAGACAACAGAGTGAGAGACTGTATAAAGCTGAGGATCTGAATGAATAATTCAGAGTTATTCTGTTGCATTGCAAAAGAAAAAAACTTAGATGCATTCCTCTGATCAAACAAATTATCTTTACCATGATGTTATTTCCTGCACAAAGCTACTGTTCTGTTTCCTAAATTGCACTTCAAAAATACTTTAGTGACTCCAAGGAGCTTTGAGATGCCCAGTGGTCATTGAATAAATGCCAGATTATTTTTAAGCTGAGCTGCAAAAGATTGATGGTGAATCAGCGACCTCTTTTCTACCCCATGCTAATTTCTACTAAGGATGAAAATCTGGCAGTGTGTAAATCAGGCCACCGAGTCTCCAACATCAATTTTGCAAAACTTATTCAGATCCACTTCATTCTTGCTGTGGGCTGACTAGAAATTTATCCCATGAATTTTTTTCCAAAATCTCCTGGCAGAAGCCACTTCTGCTCTTGATGCTGCTAGAGTCAAAGGGACACGCCTTCTATTACTGAGCGATGGTATATAAACATGAATGCCATGGTGGGTTTACTCAGGTTGCTTGTTGAATGAGGGAAGGAGGCAGAAAAAGTGACCCTGACAGTCATACAGGACCACTGCTGTTTGATTTTGTCAAGGATGATTTGTTGCTGCTTCAGCTTTGACAGGCCTGGAATACCCAGTGGGTGGCACTTTCTGACCTTTAGCTAACTGGTTGTCAGGCATTTGAACATTTGGCACTGAAAGAGACCAGTGCAGGGAAGGTTCCCCATTTGGGATTCCTCTTTGTTTGGTTTAACCCATCTCTGTGATGTAATGTGCCATATTTGGAGCAGTTGGAAGAGTCTGGGAAGGCATTGGCCTTGGGTATTATTGTTGGATTGTTAATGCAGAAATCTAGTTAATGTTCTGGGGACCTGAGTTCAACTCCCACCATGAAAGATGGTGAAATTTTAATCCAGTTAAAAATTTGAAACTAAGAGTCTAATGATGATCATTGTCAATTGTTGTGGAAAACACCCTCCTGGCTCACTAATGCCCTTTAGGAAGGAAATGGCCATCCTTATCTGGTCTGGCCTATATGTGACTCCAGACTCAGAACAATGTGGCTGACTCTGAACTGACATCTGACATGCTTGCCCATTCAGCAACACCCTCATTGATGTCCCACAATAAATGAATTAATAAGAGGTCCCACTTAACAAGATCCTCAAGTAGCTGATTCATGATACTTGCCAATTCCAGCTGATTGATGTCAAGACTGTGCTGCCAGACAGTTTTTTATGGGGGGGGGCATAAATGCTTAATGCCAAAAGATACATTAACTCCAATCTTTTTCAAGACTGTATTTCTTTCATATTACAGGGTTTTCCAGGTAAACAAGGACCAATTGGACCTTCAGGACCACGAGGACCACCTGTAAGTCATACCTTCAGAAAGAAATACTGCTGTTCAATGTCTTTAACCAATGTTATGAATTATGAATAATCATCATACAAACAGTTTTAGCTTAAAGTTTCACTGCACAAGTTCTTCACTGTAACTCAGCATCAAGGACAGAAATCATGGAATAACAAAAGGTTTTCCTTTGCCTTAAATCTGATTAAGGAAAGGTAAAGTCTCCATAGTCCCTGATAGCTTTCTTATTAAAGAGAGTCAATTGGTGAGTTTAACCTGAGAGTCACCATGTCTTAATGACCTCTTGCTCTCACTCATTGATTTAATCTATGAAGCAACAGAAGTTTACAGCATAGTATGAATCTATTCAGTCCATAATAACAGCACCAACTAATATTAGAGCAGTTGAAAACCAGTTCCATTGTCCCAGGGACCTATATCACCTTCTGATTAAATTTTATACACTTTTGTTCTGAAAGATACATTTGTCTCTGCCTCTTCCATTCTCTGCAGTAGAACATTTCAAGCTCACAGCATCTATTTGACTCAGTCCATCGAGAAAATAGGATGGAGTTATGATGATAGACTAAAGCCACTTTATTTGCTCAAGAAGCTTGACTCCATCCAGGACAAAGCAGCTGCTTGATTGGCACCACATCCATAAGCATCCATTCCCTCCAACACCAACCCTCAGGAGCAGCAGTGTGTATCATCTACAGATGCACTGCAGAAATTCACCAAAGATCCTCAGACAGTATCTTCCAAACCCACAAACACCTTCATCTAAGAGGACAAGGGCAGCAGATACATGGGACCATCAACCCCTGTAAGCTCCCCTCCAAGCCATTCACCACCCTGAGTTGGAAATATGTTGCTGTTCCTTCACTGTCACTGGGCCAAAATCCTGGGTCTCCCTCCCTAAAGATATTATGGGTCAATCCACAGCACATGGACTGCAGCAATTCAAGAAGGCAGCTCACCCCCACCTTCTCAAGGGGCAACTAGAGATGGGCAAAAATATGCTGACTCAGTCAGCAAAGCCCACATCCTACAAATGAATAAAGAAAAACAAAACTGTCACAGGAAGTGCAGGTGGGGTGCGGTTGTCAAGTTAAGTTTGTTGTTTCGGGAGGATGTCAGACTGGGATTGGGGGGCTGTTGGGGTCTGACAGTGGAAATGGCTGTCGGTTCCGACATCAAGTGGGAGAGATGTCAGTTCAGGGGTGAGAGGGGTTGGTCAAGCTGGTGATGGAGTGGAACGGAGTCAGGGGCGAAGGTTGTGGTGACAGTCCGAGGGTAATTAGGCGTATGAAGTGGAATCAGTTTCAGGCAGGACAGAGGGTCTGTTCAGTGGGTATATTTGGGTAAGTCACTGATGAGTTTGGAGCTCAGTTTTAGAGTTATCCAGCCGTTATCTTGCAGAGTAGCCAGTCTGCAGAATTCTTTACCATAGAGCTCTATTGAGCATGGCTCTTTAAGTATATTCAAGGTTGAGGGACATAGACTTTTAATCAGTGAGGCAATCTAGGACGATTGGGAAAAGGCACAAAAGTGGAATCGAGGATTATCAGATCAGCAATGATTTTGTTGAGTGGTGGAGCAGAATTGATGGGCTGAATGGCCTACTTTTGCTCCTGTGTCTTCTGGCCTTCTGTCCAGATGAAGACTTTAGTCCTCTAACTGTAGGTGCGTAATGACTAAGTTTTAGTGAGTTGGAATACTCCTAATTCTTCATCTTCAGTGGGATCTTCTGGAAGATTCCAGTCTTGAGGGTGTTGCCCACAAGAAAATCAAGTTTCTTGGGCAGTTCCCCAGTGAGGGATCCACATGACCCAATTGTGGAAATACAGTCTGCACTGCTCCAATGACTCTCTGGCCATCAGATTATTTAGGCCAATACAAGTTGGAAAGAAGATGCTCGTATCTCCAATGTAGAGATAGCCTCGCTACAGGTTCAAGAGGACAGTTGCCTACATTTGTATGTGCAAACACAAAGCTCAGAAATAATCAGAATTTGTCTCAGGCAGGATTGTAGGATGAGCATTATTGGATTGGACACCCATCCCACAATATGCGTGGTTTTATTTTCCACTGACTTCAACAGAAAGGACAATTGAGCTGCTCGCGCAGCCAGCTTCCTGTCCACTGTGAGGGGCGTTATGAACCCATTGCGTTATTGAGAGCATTCAGTTATCTCTGCCTTTACTTCACCTTGTAATGCTCATCTCATTCTCTGTCAGGATAACCATCCAATCCTCTTGAGATGAAGCTTACTATTTTATGTGTACACCGTGCACACCATTGCTGAAATTATATTACACCAGTCTTTATACTGGCTCCAGTCCACTGCATTATGTCACAAGTTAAACAGATAATGCAACAAGTATGGCTCAGATTCAATCCATGACACCATTGTTGGAACACCCCCATCACAGGGAGTCAGGAGAGACAAGAGGATATCACTGAACTTGTAATTAGGTTTAAAAGGAACATGAATGGCAGGGTGGCACAGTGGTTAGCACTGCTGCCTCACAGCGCCAGAGACCCGGGTTCAATTCCCACCCACTGACTGTGTGGAGTTTGCACGTTCTCCCTGTATCTGCGCGGGTTTCCTCCCGGTGCTCCGGTTTCCTCCCACAGTCACAAAGATGTGCAGGTCAGGTGAATTGGCCAAGCTAAATTGCCCGTAGTGTTAGGTAAGGGGTAAATGTAGGGGTATGGGTGGGTTGCGCTTCGGCGGGGCGGTGTGGACTTGTTGGGCCGAAGGGCCTATTTCCACACTGTAAAGTAATCTAATCTAATGAACCAAAAGAGTGTGAGGAATCTGTCACCTGCTAACATTCCAAGGACCACTGTCATTGTTACAGTGGAGAGACAGGAGTCAGAATTGGTATTGGTGCCATCTCTCTGTGTAACAACATACAAGCACAGGTAGACACTCATTGTATGATTGCAGTGCATTAAATAATAGAATGACAGTTTCTGTGGCTTTTTGAGGAGAGCCAATACAAGGGGAAAGCCTGCTTACTGTCATCTTCGGAAAACCTCCCAGCTACAGATGAATCTAATGACCGGAGCAGTTTAGGTCTCTGTGATCAATACACAGATTTTAGAGTGAAGTTCCACCTTCACTGTGAACCACCTCTACCACTGTGGCATTGGCATTATACAGTCATAGAATCACTACAGTGTCGCTGAAGGCCATTGGCCCATTGAATCCATGCTGACCCTCTGCAAGTCATCTCACCCTGACCTACCCCCCCAATCCTGTCCCGTAAGCTTGCATTTCCCATGATTAATGCACCTCACCTACACATCCCTGAACACTATGGGAAATTTAACATGGCTAATCCACCTAACCTCCACATCCTTGGACACTATGGGCAATTCAGCTTGGCCAATCCACCTAACCTGGACATCCTTGGACACTATGGGCAATTTAGCATGGCCAATCCACTTGCACATCTTTGGACTGTGGGAGGAAACCTAGATAAATAATCCAGGGACTGGGGGTTCAGCATTTAACTTGGCAATTTGAGGGTTTGAATTTAGTTTTCAGAGGAACATGATGTGTTGTGCCTACAGTGAATTCAGCTGATGTTTTTTTTCAGTTCAATGCACACTATCCTGTTTGCCAATCCCTGCTGTCTAGAAATGTAACTTCAAATTAATTTTGACATAGTGATATTCCACATTCCTCTTCCTAATAATGACCTCAATCTTCACCATCTCTGACTCATCAGAGAATTACACTTGCTGAACTACTTTTGACTGATGTAACTGTCTATCTTTCCGAGACTAGAACTTAGAGGGCCACAAGGACTGAGACTGGCTGGGTAACTCTTTCAGGAGCCGGTACAGTCATGATGGGTCAAATGGCCTCCTTCTGTTCTGTAAAATTCTATGATTCTATGAAATGCTAATTATAGATTCTCAATACTCACAAATTATTTGTTTTGTTTAGGGCCCAATTGGTGTTTCTGGCCCTCCCGGTCAACCAGGGAGTCAAGGACCAAAAGGTGAAATGGGATCAGTGGTAAGTGATGAACTTAACAAATTCAAATTTGCAGAAGGAAGGGATATAGCATTTGACATGAATCAGCTGGAGTCTGTGCTGTCTGCTATTCCCTTTACAATTGCATAAGACTGAAGCCCGTGCGGCAGCAGATCAGAAGAGGACGTGTGCAATCCCATATTGTTTTTCAAAGGCAAGCTGTGTTCTGTTGCTATGAGAATTAGGATGAGCATAGAGAAAGCCTGTTGTTGAAAAATGAAGCAATTTGCAGTGCACACGCAAAATCAAGTCAAATCTGTCAAGCCATGGGACATTGATGCCTTCCCTATATGCATAATTTTACCCATGTGTATGGTCCTGTGGGTTGGGTGTGGGCAATTTGCAAGCATTACACCACTTCCTATTTTTTCATATGAAATGCGTGGATGAAAACTCCAAATTTCTTCTCAGTTTTGCCCAAATGGCATCAGTTTGTATCCCTGCATTGTTGCATTGGCACTTTTCCTCCAATTCTCTGCAATCAATCAAGTCAATTTCACTGGACAGCTATCCTTAATGCAGCCATGCCCAGTGGTTGAGCAACAAAATATTTTCTTTTCCACTAGAGTAACTGAACCTCATATTTTCTCCTTCCCAATATTAATCATTGAGGGCTGATTTAGGTCCTCAATGTGCATATCAATCAGTTGATGGCATTTAAAAATAACTTTAGATTTGAGAAACAGTGTGGAGTGTGCAAATATTTAACACATCCACATAACTTTTCACTCCCTGCTATTTTAAAGGAGATGTTAACTTTCTTTTAAAATTCCCTATGTGGGGAACTTCAGATCAACCCCCATTAAATATTCAGACACTAATATTGAACATGGTAGTTTCAAAGTCCTTATGATTCTCACTGCTGACTGTTTCAAGCTGTGTATATTCAGTGATTTGAGCTGGTTCCTGACTTACCAATAAATTAAACTCAGATGTGACCTCAATGTTATAGTCTTTACACTAACATTGTTATGTGACTAGTCTTATTTCTAACAAATCCTGATCTAATGTATATCAATGAAGTCTTTCCTTATGACTTCAGTTTACCCTGACAGGCCTTAGTCTAGATTTTTAATTGTCTGTATAATTTAACCCAATTGACTGTCTTGTCAGCGGACACAAATAGAAGTTTCAAACAAAAGCAGAAACTGCTGGAGAAAATCAGCAGGTCTGGCAGGATCTATGAAGAGAAAGCAGAATCAACGTGTCGAGCCCAGTGACCCCTTTTTCAGAACTCATAACTTTCCTAGCTGCCATAAGTTCTGAGGAAAAGTCACTGGACTTAAATATTAACTCTGCTTCCACTCCACAGATGCTGCTGGACCTGCTGAGCTTCTCCAGCGGTTTCTGCTTTCATTTCAGATCTTCAGCATCCACATCTTTTGGTTTTATTTTTAGATCAATGGAAATTTGTTGCTTGTGCAAAATTTTCTAAAGCCAGCTCATGAGTGAAAAGTTGGATGAAGTTAGGAAGTCTACCAGTGAATGGAAAATTGTGCACTGAAGAAATTTAAGGGGTCGAAGGAGTGTTGGAACGGAGTACAAAACCTTGAAACGTGTCAGACAGTCTGAAAGAAATTTACATTAATGGCTATTGTCAAGTCTAGGGAGGCAGGGAATAAGAAGCAATGGACAAATAATAGGGAAAGGGCAATCAAGGTGAAATCATGAGCCTGTGGGAAGCATCAATAGAAATGATATTGCACAGCGTGGTAGGGTGGAGTTTCATCCTCTTCCATTGTGCCAACTGGAGGTACAATCAAGATTTAGCTTCCAAGGTAAGTACTGACCCCACTGGACATACCAGCTCCAGGATATGTATTAGGGAGAGACACCTTTCAGCAGGTCCTCCAACTGTACTTCATGAAACAGGCTCTGAGACATTAGTTCGCCTTTAAGACCACTGCATTGAGCAGCTTAGGTCCCCTTACCTCAGAAAAAAATTTTGTTTCATTGGAGGCAGTTGAGAGAAAGTTCGTTTGGATGATCCGTGGATATGGAGAGACTGTCCAGAGAGCAAAGATTAAGCAGATTAGGACTGTGTTCACTGGAGTTTAGAAGAATGGGAGGTGATCTGATTGGAATGTATCAGATTTTTAAGGGGTTTGACAGTAAATGCTGAGAGGCTGTTTCCCCTCATGGGAGAGTCTATGGCCAGAGGGCATAGTCTCAAAATAGTCTCAATTTAAGACTGAGATGAGGAAGAATTTATTCTCTCCGAGAGTTGTGATTCTTTGGAACTCCTTGCCATAGAGCGCTGTGAACGCAGAGTCCTTGTGTACATTTAAGACTAAGATCGAGGGATACTTGATCAGTCGGGGAATCAAGGGTTACGGGGAATCAGCAGGAATGTGGACATGAGGAATATCGGATCAGCCATGATTCTATTGAATGGTGAAGCAGATTTGAGGGGTCAAATGGTCTCCTCCTATCTCTTAAGGTCTTCAGACTTTTAGGTGGGTATGATTGGCAGCCTTTGACAGGAGTCAACTTAGGTAATGCAGCTTGCTCATCCCCCAGCATGTCTTTCATACTATGATTTCATTTTTAATAACATCCAGTTTTGGGAAATGGCTCTGACTAGCGATGCCAGCATTTATTGCCCAGTCAAAATATATAGAAATATGAAAATAGCCCAAACTGTAAATATTAAAAAACAATAGTAATAAAATAAACTTTTGAATTCAACAGCTGCTTTGCATTAGGACTCTTGTTCCTTGTGGGTTAAATTATTTTTGTTGGTTGGATTGAGAAAGGCTTGTAGCTGTACAGTACATTCTCATAGGAAAAATAGTGTAATGTTCCAGGATTTCAGACTCGTTTCCAGATATAGTTCTATCATAGAAAAATGTAGAAAGCTGCATATGGGAATGTGGACCACAAATAGATCAATGAGGTTGTTTTGGCAACTTTTCATTTCCATGCAACAAAGAATTCCACACACATCCTTCATCTAAGGTAAACTCAGTGCTCTCCTGGAAGAAAACCCCTCTGAGGTCCTATTGTTAAAGAGATGGTGAATACATTTGGCTGAACTTCTCCTGTAAGATGCTTGAATTGACAAATTGATTAACTTGTTCTTGAGGTATCCCTGTGCAGTGCTTTCAATGAATTCATTAAAAGTTGAAGTACATTTTCTCTGTGTATTGTTATTCATGATTGTTGGATTGTTTGGTGTAGTTTCCGTACACAACATTTACAATGAAGTGGTAAACATTTTGTGATGTCGTAACTAGTTGTAATGAATTTGTGAACATGCTATGGTGAACTTTGTGTGCTCTTTGGCACAAAATTAACAAAACGTTTTGCCCAGTCTGCAAAAACAGTGATCAGAGAAGATCACTCCAGTCAACTCATAGAGTCATAGAGATGTACAGCACGGAAACAGACCCTTCGGTCCAACTCGTCCATGCCGACCAGATATCCTTAATAAACCTAGTCCCATTTGCCAGCGCTTGGCCCATATCCCTCTAAACCTTTCCTATTCATATACCCATCCAGATGCCTTTTAAATGTTGCAATTGTATCAGCCTCCACCACTTCCTCTGGCAGCTCATTCCATACACGTTCCAGCCTCTGTGTGAAAACGTTGCCTCTTAGGTCCCTCTTAAAATTTTCTCCTCTCACCTTAAACCTATGCCCTCTAGATTTGGACTTCCCTGCCCTGGGGAAAAGACCTTGTCTATTCACCCTATCAATGCCCCTCTAGACAAATGTATAAATCAAACACAGGCATTCTGCATACTCACTCCCCACAGCCTGGCCACCATCTACAAGGTGCAAGTCAGGACTGTGATGGAATACTCCCCACTTGCTTGGATGGGTACAGCTCCAACAACATTCAAGAAGCTTGGCACCATCCAGGACTAAGCAGCCCGTTTGATTGGTGCCACACCCACAAGCGTCCACTCCCTCCACCACCTACGCTCGGTAGCGGTAGTGTGTACTATCTACAAGATGCACTGCAGAAATTCTCCAAAGATCTTTAGACAGCACCTTCTAAGCCCACATCCCTTCCATCTTGAAGGACAAGGGCAGCAGATACGTGGGAGCAGCACTCCCTGCAAGTTCACCTCCAAGCCACTTACCATCCTGACATGGAAACATCTAGACGTTCCTTCACTGTGGCTGGGTCAAAATCCTGGAATTCCCTCCACTAGGGCATTGTGTGTCAACCCATAGCTGTGGTTCCAGAAGGCAGCTCACCATCACCTTCTCAAGGTCAACTCGGCTCAGGCAATAAATACTGGCCCTGCCAGTAACACCCACATTCAATGAGTTTAAAAAAAAGCAAAAAATATGTAAACTAGTCAAACATGACCTTGGGTGGCTCCTCATGATCGCCCAGTAGCAGTAGCTTGGTTAATAGAAAGCTGTTGCTGATTATTGTTGGGAAACAATAGATTGCCTAGCAGGGTGCTTGCAGGGACTTGTCTGGAGGGTATTATTTCGGAGAGTCCCAGTTGCTGGCGTCAAGCTCATCTGGCACCAGGGCAGTCTAGCTTCTGTATTGAGCGTCAGATGCTGCTTCAGGCTGGGGACCTCAGTATTGGCTGCCACTATGCATTGGAAAGGATGCTATCCAAGCCCCATGAAAATCCCTAGTGTGCCGTATTAATGTCAGACTGCTGCAGGCTCCCTGACATGTATTTCAGCGGGTTTGCCAATGCATCAAGTATTTTACTGTGCAAATCCATCAGTCTACTCATGTAGGCCAGGCATCAAGGACCTCTGCAGCAAATCTCCCCTGTGATCCTTACAGCGAACTAGCACCTGGGCTTATTCCTTATTCCTCAACTGTCTGCAGGCAGTCTGATTGAAGGTCTATGTTATCCTTTAGGATGATGGTTGTGGAGTCAGAGAGTCATAGAGATGTACAGCACGGAAACAGACCCTTTGGTTCAACTCATCCATGATGACCAGATATCCTAAATTAATCTAGTCCTGTTTACCAGCATCTGGCCCAATACCCCCTTAAGCCTTCCTATTCATATACCCAATCAGATGCCTTTTAAATGCTGTAATTGTAGAGTGCATAAATAATTGATGGTATTCCATCTCTGTCCTTCTTGCTCTTGACTTGGAAATCTGAAAGAAGTAAGCTATACAGGTAGGGAAGAAACAGAAGGTGCTGGAGGAACTGCAGCAACTATAAGAAAAAAAGTTCACATTTGGATGTTGGTCTCAGTTACCCTCAGAACTGCTAGTTCTGAAGAAGGTCACTGAACGCAAGGTGATTACTCTGCTTTCTCCCCACAAATGCTGCCAGACCTGCTGAGTTTCTGTAGCATTTTCTGGTTTTGTTTCAGATTTTCAGCATCTGCAGTTCTTTTGTTTTACGATAGCTGCAGGGATTTGGTAAAAGGAGTGAGCAAAGCATAAGGTTCTTTCAACCGTCCATCTGTAGCTGACAAATCAGAACAGATTCAGTGATCAATGTGTATGTCAGGATTACTACAACTCCACAAGCTATGAGCTTAGCCCTATCGTAAATCTTGTAAATAGTGCTTAAGTCATTTACTCACCTTGGAGGCTTGATGGTCAAATAGGGCATATCAAAACAGTCCCACAATACAATGGCTACCAATGCAGATCAATGCAACAGGTGAAGTTAGTTGTTCATGGTGCTGCTCTTTTAACCAACAGAATGTAGTCTCACCAAAAAGACGTTCTTCCTACCACATAAATGAGTAATGTGGTGAATGAGTTTCAATTCTGGTGTAATGCCAGGTCTGTTGTCTGTCTGTCCCAGTGAGTGGCGCATCATAACAAAAAACACATCTTTTTGGCTATTTGCAACAGTAAGATTATTGGATGTTCTCAACCAATCTGTGTTTTCAAACCTCAGGACAGAATGTCCAGCATTGGAAGTGGTTCAATGCTTCGCCAACACTTATTCGACATTCCTAAATTTGCCAACAATTCCACGAAAAACTATTTAAAATTATCATTTGAGCTGACACTTTCTAGAAGCTACATATACGTGTGTGCAGAACCTGGTCCTCTGCAGGAGAACAGAATTTGTCCAAGTATTGCATCTTCTCAATTAAACAAAATCTTGAGAGGACATTGTTTCTCAATGCTTTCCCTGTGGCTTGTCTCATCCAATCATAGAGTCATACAGCATGGAAACAGACCCTTCAGTCCAACCAGTTTATGCTGACCATAGTCCCAAACTAAACTAGTCCCACCTACCTATGCATGGTCCAAGTCCCTCCAAACATTTCCTATTTATGATCTAATTGGAGTTGACTTACCTTTTTGAATTAAAATAAAATCTTGAGGATAAATTGGTGCATTCACATGGCAATGTCTCAAGTGCCAACCAGTCAGCACCCTGTGCAGTATAAACTATTGTTCCTTTTGAAATGGGTGCAGGTCAGAAAGATTCAATAGCATGTCCCTTTCACTTCTCAGCAACATATTGTGTGATGTGGGAAGGAGGATTGTTCGTGGGGAAATGATCAACTTTGTTGGTTTGAGTCCAGTTGCTGTCCACAGCCTCAGCATTCCAGTGATGGTGATAATTTCCGCTGGGAAATGCGATCATGCTTCGCCCTGTCAGTCAGATGTTGCCACCTTCAGCTCTTGTCCATCCACCGCTCTTATGAATGAGGCTGGTGCAATCCATTTGGGTGATATGGGCTGGGTTGTTGTGAACCAAGCAGTGCATGCAAGTTGTGAGATGTAGGTGCGAGTCTTGGACCAGTGGTGAGAGAGAGCTGAAGTGAAACTATGGATGTTAGATATGTCTTGCCACTGACAAAGATGGTTATTCAGTGGCTCATGTAAGTGTGGTCATGTAAGCAGTGTGCGAGGCTAGTTTTGAAGTTAGTAGGATGGACCAGTGAAGATTTTTCACTGACCTTAACCATTCATGGTAAGGACTTCTAACTTCTTAGAGCCCAGCATCCAGGATATGAGGTTTGTTGTACAGTTGTTGGGATGTGGCTTTTAAAACTATATGGAGAGACTTGTGAGACTGTCAGCGTGTGAGACCATTGAACACTTAGTTCTGAATCCAGGACCATTGGGGTGAGACTTCTGGGATTGAAGTCAAGGCGATCTGGTTCCATTGCTTCCACTAAGTTTCTTTGGAAAGTCTCATAGAAGTCTATGCATAGGTGATATCTTGATGTGTCAAAGCCTCCAGTGCAGCTGCAGAAAGCCTTACCTTTTTCTGTCTGCCATTTTACACCGTGATTGAATGTACCCCCATATCAAAATCAATGAGAATAGCTTGCAGCACTTGCTTTAGTGAAAATCACTTTGTTCCTTAGAAAGTGGCTTTTATTGGTGAAGGCTAGCTCTAACGTATGCTATAGTCTCTCAATATTACACCACCTCCTGCAATAAGATTAGAGTTAGCCACTTGGCAATTAACATAATGCTGGCCATAAGCCTCTATCATTGAAATTAGCAGGCAGTACAAAGATTGCATGCTGTTTACTTCAGAAGCAGTGGGCACTGGGTAATCCCTTGATGTGATCCTCTGGGTGTTTTCATACTGAAACCAAAGAGATTCAATTACATTTGATGCTGAAATGCAACTAAATTAATGTACTTTCTTTTGTATAGGGACAAACTGGTCCAAAGGGAGAGAAAGGTGACCGGGTAAGTGCAGATACTAACCCTATTTCTATTATGTGACTCAATCTCTGCTTGTAATGCAGCATCTCTGAAGGTAAGAGGGTATCCGTTGAGACTCCCCCAGCTTCTAAAGGAGCTGTTTGAGCTCATGACCTGGCTCTGTGTGAATTAAAGGTTGGAATTGAGCCGAGAGTTAATATAATGTAGAATTTGTGAGTTACGGACAGAATTTGTCTAGCTAACTTCAGATGCCTATGGGTGTTGCCTCAGCATGTGTAACTCAAGAGCATTCATAAGATGAGGCATCCATCAAGCAGCCCAGATACCCCTACTGGGGGCACTCTGAAGTGGCCCAATGGCATTGCCCACTTTGTAGCCACTTTATAATTCCAAGATCTGGGAACGGCATCCCACACGGTTTATAATCACCATCATCTGTTGACCTGAACATAACAATAGCATCACTCTTCTGTGAGCTACTGTTAAACCTTCCATAACCCACCACCCCAGAAGCTTATTTTATTGGAAAATGAGCACATCTTTCCTGAAAGTTTAGCATCAGTTTCATTGTGTGTTCTGTGCAGGAGACGAAGCAACAGGTAGCCATTAGGATGCAGCAGGACAGCATCTTTAAGCAAAACACCTTAAAAGTTTGGATACCACTGAGTAAAATTCATAATGAACAAAAGATCCAAGTACAATTTATTGTGTGTTCTCTCTCACTGCTTTACAGCACTTTATGACTGAAACTAGTCTTAGACATTAGTGTGTAAAAGCGAGTTCTTTTTTAACAATGACTTGCCCTCACTTCTGAGTGAGAATTTTGTGAGCTCAAACCCCACTCCAGAGATTTGAGACCATCATTGAGGATACTTTTCCAGGCCAGTACCGAGGTTGTGCTGCACTGTCAAACATATCCTCCTGTGGATTAGACATTAAACTACAGGAGAGTGCATCTGATCCCACTGCCCTCTTTGCCGAGGAATCAGCACATTTTTGTGGTTTGCTGGCTGAAGTTCACCCTTCAGCCATTACCTAAAAACAAACATCTGGTAATTCATTTCATTGCTGCTTCTGGGGGCTCATTGTCTGAAAATTGGCTGCCATGTTCGCTCCAATTTAATGTGACCATACTTCAAAAGTACATCTTTGGCTACTGAACACTTTGGAATGCACTAAAGTTCTGAAAGATAAATGACAGATCTAACTTTTCTTTTCCTATTCCTTTCTGATAATTGAATTTGTGATATGTGTTTCCTTTTTTCATAATGTTTCCAGGGTGACTTTGCCCCCCAGAACATGATGAGAGCAATTTCAAGGCAGGTCTGTGAGCAGCTGATGAACAGTGAGTATGACTGGGTTGGTTACTCAGGGAAACCTCAAGGTTGTTGCGACTAGAGTTGGAACTCTATGATGTTTCTGTTTCCATGCACTCGAGACAGCAATTAGCATTACCTGATCTACATTCTCATGTATCTGAGAGTGAGGTGGTGCAAAGAAAGCATTTCACATCATTTAGCCAATTACAATCATACTTTCCATCTTCGGAGCCACAGGACTGAAGTTCGCTGTCAGTTGCCTGACACACCAGTCGGAGAATTTTGGCACACACACCCAGGTTTTACTTGTCCCCGTTCAATCTAGCTATTTCATATTTGTAAACAGACAAAGCCTTCTCTTGTTAAGTGGTAAATAGTGGGCGGTCAACATTTCAAATGCCAATTTTCTTCTGCGAACTTTAATATCTTATATTTATCAATTGGTTTCCTTGGGGGAAGGGGTGGAGAGGGGAAGTTTACACAAACACTTATACAATCAAAAGAGTATGTAAAATGGACCATAAGTTTCTGAAACTGATATGTAGACCAAAAGAAGGTTCAGCTAAACTTGAGGACACTTCAATAATGCCGACATATCAAATATCTCCAGTGGTATTTAAAGTGTTTTGTGAGTCCTTAGAGTCAGGAGCAGGAAATGAGAACCTACAACAATTGACCTCCCAGTAATGACAGATGGCATTCAGACATGCTATTCCCATTGTGGCTCTTGCTGTGCATTAATTGGCAGCTGGGTTTGCTTCGTTAAAACAGAGACTACACTTCAAAAGAACTCTGTTGGCTGTGGGGTGCTTTGGGACATTTTGAGGTCCTGGAAGGCACTATAGAAATGTATGCCTTTCATCCGTTCTTACTGCAAAGGTAAGTGCAGGAAGCATGCACTCAGAACTTGCAACAGATTAGGAACAGAGGAGGAGTAAACTCACTGTGGAAATTCAGTCATAAAAGACTGCAAACAAACATTGTTCATTCAATCATTATTTAGTTGAATGCCAATGATGGAGTTGTTTGTATGACAATCTTTGACTGAGGATATGGTAAAATATTTGCTGAAAATTCTTGATATCTAGTCATACAAATCCTGAGTAAGTGTAGACTAGATGGTTAATTCTACTGGATTTTACTTTGCCATAATCATCAATATGAGTGGTGATGTAGATATGTGTTATATTTAGATGTGTTTGTATATCTTTACATACATATATATAGAAAATGTATGTGTGTTCATATTTAGGTTTATCATTAACTGGACAAAAGACATTCATAATCTTTTAAAAAATTATTTCAATTCTTGGACACTAGTTGTATGTGTGTCTGCAATAGGATGATTAGGTAGTGAGTACAGCTCAGAATATGAATGCTCTCATGACCAGCTTTCTCTTCAGATCTCCCCCAAGCAGGCTGATGTTTGCCAACTTCACAAAGCTCCTAGCATGTTGCAAGGAAGTCCATATCCCGCTGAGATCAAAGATCAGCAACTGAACCACGTCACCTCACAATGATTTGCTTCTGTTCAGACAGATCAAACATTTCCCAACATCACAGATTGGTAATGCTGCAGGAGAAGGCCATTCAGCCCTTTTTGTCTGCTGCAGCTCTCCACATGGGTATCATTACTCGGTGCCATACACTTGAACATTGTTTCTATTTAAATAACCAACCAATGACCTTTTAGATACTTGCCTTCATCACACTTCTGGGCAGCACATTTGCAGACCTAAACCACTTGTTAAAATAAGAAGTGTTTTCTGACCTTGCATCTGTTTCAGATTACTTTAAATCTGAGCCCCTTGTTCATTATCCTTCTGAAAGCAGCAACAGCTTCTTCCAATTCACTGTATGCAGACCCCTCATAATTTTGAAAAAACCATCATATCGCCTCTTAGCTTTGTAAAGCTCCTTTCATTTCCTTTAATTTTGAACTATGATCTAAAAAAAGGAAGATACCACTTTAAACAAAGTGGAGTGATCACCCAGGGGTGTTATTGCTAGACTATTAATCGAGAGACTCAGACAATGTCCTGGGACTAGATAAAATATGGAATACCCAATAAAAAATCTGGAAATAAGAATGTAATGGTGAAATTGTTGCAGATTGTCAGGTAAAACCCACCTGGTTTGCGAATGTTCTTTAAGAATGAAAATCTTCCATCCTTACCTGGTCTAGCCTACATGTGACTCCAGGCCCACAGGAATGTGGTAGACTCTTAACTGCCCTCTAGGCAATTAGAGAAGGGCAATGAATGCTGGTCTAGCCACCGATACCCACAACACCTGAACAAATATGATGGCTCAATGGTTAGCACTGCTACCTCACACCACAAGGGACCTCGGTTCAATTCCAGCCTCGGGCAACTGTCTGTATGGAGTTTGCACGTTCTCCCAATTTCTGAGTGGGTTTTTTCCCACAGTCCAAAGATGTGCAGTTTAGGTGGATTGACCATGCTAAATTGCCTGTAGGGTCCAGGGATGTGTAGGTTAGATGGATTAGCCATGGGAAATGTGAGGTGATAGGGTAAGGGGGTGAGTCTGGCTGGGATACTCATCAGAAAGTTGGTGTGGGCTTGTTGGGCTGAATGGAACACTGTAGGGATTTTATGAAATAAAATTATGACTCTTAGCTGGTTCAGAGCATCATTGGCTAAAATTTAAGAGCATACCTGTTAGTCTAAATCATTTAATTTAGTTTACCTGAAGTATTTCATATTGGCTATTATCTAGCTGGCTCTGGCTGAAGATTGCTGTGAAAGCTTCAGCCTTATCTTTTGCACTGATGTGTTGAGCTCTTCCATTATTGAGGATGGGAATATTTGTGAAGGTCCACCGTCCAGAATTGGATATGCCAGGACTGCAGAGATTAGATCTGATTTGTTAGTTGTGAGATTGCTTGATGCTGTCTATCACTTGCTGCTTACGTTGTTTGGTGTGCATGTGGTCCTACTTGGTGGCTTCACCAGGTTGACACCTCATCTTCAGATATGCCTGGTGCTGCTCCTGGCATGCTCTCTTGCACTCTCCATTGAACCAGGCTTGATCTCCTGGCTTGATGGTAATGGTTGAGTAGGGGATATGCCAGTCCAAGAGATTACAGACTGTGCTGGAGTACAATTTTGCTGCTGTTGATGACCCACAGCGCCTCATGGAGACCCAGTCTTGAATTGCTTGATTTGTTTGAAATCTGTCCTATTTAGCACAGTGATAGTGCCAACATCAAGATGAAGAGTATTATCAATGTGAAGGTGGGACTTTGTCTCCACAAGGACTGTGCAGTGGTCACTCTTACCGATGCTGTCATGGACAGATGCATCTGCAGCCGGCAAATTGGTAAGGATGAGGTTAGGTATGGTTTTCCCTCTTGGTGGTTCCCTCACCACCTGCTGCAGACCCAGTTTAGCAGCTCAGTCCTTTAGGACCCGTCCAGCTCCATCAGTCGTATTGCTGCCGAGCCACTCTTGATGGTGACATTGAAATCCCCCACCCAGGATACGTTTTGTGTCATAGAACATAGAACATAGAACAATACAGCACAGAACAGGCCCTTCGGCCCACGATGTTGTGCCGAACATTTGGCCTAGCCTAAGCACCTATCCATGTACCTATCCAATTGCCGCTTAAAGGTCGCCAATGATTCTGACTCTGCCACTCCCACAGGCAGCGCATTCCATGCCCCCACCACTCTCTGGGTAAAGAACCTACCCCTGACATCTCCCCTATACCTTCCACCCTTCACCGTAAATTTATGTCCCCTTGTAACACTCGGTTGTGCCCGGGGAAAAAGTTTCTGACTGTCTACTCTACCTATTCCTCTGATCATCTTATAAACCTCTATCAAGTCACCCCTCATCCCTCGCTGTTCCAATGAGAAAAGGCCTAACACTCTCAACCTATCCTCGTACGACCTATTCTCCATTCCAGGCAACATCCTGGTAAATCTTCTCTGCACCCTCTCCAAAGCTTCCACATCTTTCCTAAAGTGAAGCGACCAGAACTGCACACAATACTCCAAATGTGGCCTAACCAAAGTCCTGTACAGCTGCAACACCACTTCA